>NW_016107444.1:4519265-4522316 GCF_001604975.1 Cebus imitator
AAAAAAAAAAGAGGTGGAACCATCACTCATTCAAAAAGTCATTCCCATCAATACAGCAGATGTAAATGATTCTACTGAAGCAGCGAAGTTTCGGAAACCACAGAGGGTAAACGCGTTCACAGTAAATGCTGGGACGCTGAGTTCTGCGGAAAGGCCTTGGCCTGGTCGTGTCTTTTCTGCTCTCTCCCTACTGTAGACATTCAGGCGGTTTCTGTCGCCGCTGGCTGGATGAGTCCCGTGGGTGTGAGACAGCCACCCAGGAAGTAACCAGCGCCCCACGACGCTCCGCTTGTGCCCCTACAGTCCATTTTCCCCATCTCACCAGCACCCACCTCTGCCTCCTGCTCGTTACACTCCTCTAAACGTGCCAAGCACGCCGCTGCTCAGGCCATTTGCATCTGCTGCCTCCGTTGCCTGGGGTGTTCGCCGCCTGTTTTCAAAAGGGTTCCTGCACACAAATCACGGCTCCGTTCAAATGTCACCTCCTGACAGAGTTCTTCCCTGGCCTCCTAATGTGAAGAGCCTGATCTTATTCCCACTCTGGCTAATTACCCAGGAGGAAAAAGAGAGAGAAAGGGCCAAAAGGGAGGCTGAGAAATGTAGTTTTTATTCTGGCTATTGACGTTAACTCTGAGTGTGTGTATTTAGCTGTAAATACTCTGGTATACTGTTGATTCAAGTTAAAGCCACTTGGAAAACAGCAGGTGCGAAAAGATCACGCTGACCTCCATCCTGTTTCTCAAAAGCAGGAGATGAAATTCCCATGTGAAAGATGACACATTCTTATCGTCAAGGATGAGACAGTTGAGGCTGGAGGAATTCTGTTCTAATGAGCCTTGTTGAAGTAACCCTTACCTTTCTAGCTATTTCCACACCCAACAATCTACCTCAATCCAAGCTCCTTTGCCTTGCCATTTTCACAACTACAAGGTGACCCTTGAACATCACACAGGGTTAGGAGCACTAACCCTGGCTGCTAACACAGTCCAAAATCTGCTTGTAACTTTGGATTCCCCCAACTTAACTACCAATAGCCTAGTTGACGGGAGACCTTACTAATACCGTCAACAGTCAATTTGCATACAGACTAGTACTACACGTATCTTACGCATTCATGACACATGTTTTTCTTAATTTTGGTATGGGGCAGGTATTTCTATGCTACACAGTTTGTCTGCAAGTTTTCTCAAACTGTCACAAATCTCTAAAAATTTTTCCCCAAAATTTTTAGAAGTCCACATATAAGTGAACCTGCACAGTTCAAGCCTGTGTTGTTCAAGGGTCAACTGTACCACTCATTGTCCAATTCAGTATGTAAGAGACTGCTTTAACTACTTCTTCTGGTCTTTGTTATTTCCTTATGAGAACTCCCAATGCCATGTAAAAACCTATTCTAAAAAAATATGTATGCTTTAATCTATCTTAGGTCAATCTAATCCTCGGGACCGCTCAGGACCCTACGAGGATGGAGGTAGAGTTTTACAGTTCCCACAGCATGCACAGGAGAATGGATATTGGTGGAGAACATGAAGTCTGCCAAACGCACCTACCATGAGTCAGGCATTGTCTAGATGCTATAGGAACAGGTGGACCACGCAGGTGACGCCCCTCCCTCCTGGGGCTCTCACTCCAGAGGGGCTGGCAGACAGTGCATGAATGGGCACATCACACAGTATCAGGCCAATCTGCATAGGATTGTCAGAAAGGGTTCTCTGAGAAGTGTTGTTTGGACAGGCAGGCAGTGCATGTGAGGGAAGGAGCCAGGTGAGCGTTGGAGGAAAGAGCCTTACAGGGTTAGAACACCATGTTCAAAAGTCCTGTGGCATTACTACGCGCATCAAAAAGCCAGACGGATTGATAGATACATAAATGATAAATGTAGAAAACTTAAACGACGCAGGTGGCAATTACATACATGCTCACTGTGCAATTCTTTCAGCTTTTCTGTTTGAAAACTTTCATAATAAAAATGGTGGTGGGGAAAAGGGGTGGGGAGCCCAGTGGCAGCAGAGTGCTTGGCGATTCTGAGGACCAGCAGGCAGCATGACTCAGTGAATGTGCTACGAGAAGGTGGAAAATGAGGTCAGAGAGGAGAGCGGGTAACAGGGAGCCCCAAAAAGGCATCAGATCACCGTCCTTCGGCTCACACCGCCACAGCTCAGACGTTCCTGTGCAGGTATTATTGAGCCAACAGACTTCTAAGAATGGAGTTCAGGGGACAGGCCATGACTAAAGACACGAATTTGGAAATCCTCAAAGCCCAGACACCATAAAAAGCAAGGCGCTGAACGGCATCAGTGGTGGGAGGTGGTGCACTGCCTGCGGTGGAGGCAGTGGCCTTGGAAAGCTTCCCTTTAGGGAGGGCTCACCATCGCTTCCATCACCAGCGCTCTGCAGAAAATCAGGACTGCTTTACTCTGAGGTACTGTCTGATTTCTGCTCAGCTTCAGCGTCACTGGGGGCAAAGTGCTGGCATCACTGTGGAGGCACGGGGGGGTGTGCTGCTCTGCCTGGTCGCTGGCACAGTAACTGAAGAAGGGCATGAGAGGGAGGAGATGGCAGAGCTGTTCCCCACAGACTTCTGAAAATGCCCCTTCCATCTCCTCCTGAGGTTGGGGCACTGTGGGAAAGCCACTGCCCACCACCACGTGACCCCTCACAGGGCATTTGGCACTGGTCTCTCTCCGCCCTGTGCCAAAGGCTTCTGTGTGCCTTCCACAGGCTCCCGTAGGGCTCCCGCCTCCCAGAAGCAGGCTGAAATCTTAATCTGCCACTGCCTTCCTTTTCCCCTTTCTCTTCATTCATGTAAGTTCATTCCTTTTTGAGTTCCTGTGCTTTTCTCTAAAGAGGTTCTGAGAGAGACAGAAGATAAATGTAAGGACAGAAAGAATAACACAAAGAGCCCTTTCTGTTCAAAATCTTCTTGGCTAGTCTCTCACATTTACTTTGCAGGGCTATTAATATACTAAAAAAAAGGTAGGTGAGTTTATGATAATTACTTTAAATTTATATTTTAATTTTGGAAGAATTAATTTTTTTTTTTTTTTTTTT
>NW_016107444.1:4522776-4556213 GCF_001604975.1 Cebus imitator
CATTTCCAATTCCTTAATTTTTTTTTTTTTTTGAGACGGAGTCTCACTCTGTCGCCCAGGTTGGAGTGCAGTGGTGCAATCTCAACTCACAGCAGCCTCCTTCCTGGGAGCGATTCTCGTGCCTCAGCCTCCCAAGCAGTTGTGATTATAGGCACCGGCTACCATGCCTGGCTAATTTTTGTATTTTTAATAGAGATGTGGCTTCACCATGTTGGCCAGGCTAGTCTTGAACTCCTGACATCAGGTGATCTGCCCACCTTGGCCTCCCAAAAAGGTGGGATTACAAGTGTAAACCACTGTGCCTGGTTCTTTAATGTCAGTATTTTAAAAAGGCAGCCAGACACGGTGGCTCATGCCTGTAATCCCAGCACTTTGGGAGGCTGAGGCAGACAAATCACTTGAAGTCAGGAGTTTGAGACCAGCCTGAACAACAAGATGAAAGCCTGCCTCTACTAAAAACACAGCAATTAGCCAGGTGTGGTGGTGCACGCCTGCTGTCCCAGCTACTTGGAAGGCTGAGGCAGGAGAATCGCTTGAACTTGGGAGGCAGAAGTTGCAGTGAGCCGAGACTGCAGTGAGCACACAGTTTGGGAAATAAATGAGTGAGACTCTGTCTCAAAAAAAAAAGAAAAGCTATTAATTTCTGTATATTATATAATACCTGCTCACTAAAATTTGCCATTTAGTACCAACACATTTTTTGTCTTCTTTTTTCTAGGTATAAAAATCTTATTAAATGCAAATAATCATTTCAGACTGCAGATTTACTTTTCTTACTGGACAGCATGGCCTACCTCACACCGACCCCGCCGTCCCCGTCACTGTGGACTCGCAGTGGCATTCTTCTTTTGCAATTTTAATGAAAATGCTTTTAGAGTTTCTTTATTTAAAATGTTTACTATTGACTCTTAGAAAATAACCTTCAACATGTTTGGGAGACTCACTCTATCTTAAAAGGAGTTCTAAAAAAGGATGAATTGCTAGCTGAACTTTTTAGCATCAATAATTATAATCATGTTTTTGTTCACCTTCACTTTCTTAAAATATTAAATGTTTTTCTAGTTCTTGAACTATTCCTGAATTCCAGAATCAAATCCTATTTGGTTCCATTAAGTAACGTACTGCCAAATTTAATCCGTTTTGGGGGGATGGGATTTCCTTGACTATATTCCTAAATGAAAGTTACCTTTAATTGTTCTGTGCTGTTTTAAAGTAGATTACAGTATGAGACATACTATAGCTTCACGAAAATGAACCAGGAAGCTTTAACTCTCTCTACTCCAAATCATTTGATAGCATAGGAGTTGCCTACTTCTTGAAAATTTTGAATGCACATGTAAAACCATCTAAGCTTGACAACATTCTAATTAAAGATATTGTAGATGCAAAATATCATAGCACCGTAATCCACTTGTTTGTTGTTTATTTGAAGATTTTTTTCTTTCGGTAATAACTAATGGAATTTTGGTATTTACCCTTTAAACTGGCAACCCTTCTAACTGCGTGTGAAAGAAATCTTAGCAGAATAATAAAGAGAAAAATGTTTCCTCTTTCCCTGAAGCTACAGAAAAGCAGATTCTACTCTCCATCATAAAACAGTCCTTGAAAACGTTATTTCTAATAAAGAAGTCTTGTAAGATACCTGGAAGGCAGAAAGGGTGATAATATCTTTTAGAACATAAAATTCTGATTAGTTGTCTTACCTAACGGTGTTTGCTTTGGTGATAGTTATATTCACATCTTTGAATTGCTACAGGGTGTAAATACTTGTAAGATTTCTTTGTTGGATTTTTTCTTTTCTATCTGCTTGTGGTAAACTTACACCTTGCAGATTCCTATTCTTATTTAAATAGAGGTTGAGATGCTGAAATGGTTAGATGACCATATTTTAAGAACTTTGATATTTTTATCTACTCTGGTGTCAATTTTGATAATTTATACTTTTCTGTAAAGTCATCTACTTCTCCATGTTTCACACTTAATGTCTGAATGCCCCACACCTTCGCGTGCCTGTGTTTCCTTTCTTACCGCTGTAGCCACAGTTCGAATGGCATGTTTGTGATGTCATTTTTACCTATCAAATGGACAAAAAAAAATGAAAAAGACTCAGAAAATGCAGTGCTGGTAAAAATGTAGAAAAGCAGGTACATTTATACAGTTTAGTTAGAATATAAACTGTTAGAATCTTTTGAAAAGTTATATGGTAATTAGTACGTACAAAATACAAGCATGTTTATATCTCACCATCACACATCTGGAGTTTATCTAATCAAAGGGAATTCACAAGTACCACACAAAGGTGTGTACTGCACTACATTTATAACACATAATAGAAAATAGCTGGAAACAATCTGCATGGCCATCCATCAGAGGATGTTTAAATCAAATAAGCCATTGTACATTCATACTATAAAATACCATGCTATTAAAAAGAATGAGATGAACATGTAAGTACTGACTTGAAAAGATGTCCATAATATTGAAATAAATAAAAATATAAGCGAGTTACAAAATATTTATACTATTTTGTGTATGGTCCTATCTTTAGAAATGAAAGCAAAAACCAAAGAAAGGAAATGACTGAGGTAAGTGCCCATGACAGTGAGCGGGGGGAAGAAATGCCAGGGCAAGTGTCAGATGCCAGCAGTGGCTACACTGTGGGGGGCTCCTGAGAGGGGAAGGCCTCAGGTCTACCTGAATCATGTCTAGGTTGCTTGAATTGCTAATGTGCTTATGGTATGTTTTCTAATTCAAATGTCTGAAATAAGTCTGTCTTTCCTACCCCTAAAATTTAAAAAAGGGAGAATCTGCTAGGCACCCTATGTAATGACCCTCGTTTCGTGAGGTCAGATCCAAGACTTGCTATAATCAATGGGAAACACAGGAAGGGCTCAGGCTGCCTTTAACAACTCCAGTAACAGAGCATCACGGTTTCCTGTGACCATCAAACGGGGAACGAAGAAACTGGAAAATCTGGCTTTTTGGTTATAAGATTCACATGCATCTCACGGCGGAGGGGCTGAGATGGCGGAATGGAAACAGCTGCAGTTGGAGACGCCCACCTAGAAGAAGGTAAATGGCACCGAGGCATGCAGGTTCTCTAACTGGGACTGACTAGGCGGTTTTCTGGACCCATGGTGAGGAAAAGTGGGGTGTGTGACAGCCCACGTGGGAGCCACCCAGGGCAAGGGAGCTTGCACCCCCAGCCAAAACAGGCAGTGAGTGAGCATGCCGCCCTGCCTGAAAACCACGCTTTTCCAAGGGATCTGTGCCAACTGCAGATCAGGGGATCCCCTCGTGGGCCACACCACCAGGGCCTTGGGTCCCAAGTACAGAGCTGTGCTGATTCTTAGTGGCCACCAGGCTGGGAGACAACCTAAGGTTACAGAGTCCCTGGGTGAGGGGTCACAGCATCCCTGCGGTTGCCTGTGCCTACCACGACTGAGCTCTCAGGGGCAGGGGCGGCCGCCACTGCAGCTGTGGTCTGCCATCTTCCCCTGCTTGTGCTGGGGAGACGGATGGTTTGGGTCCAGGAGGAATTATTCACAGAGCAGCACAGGGGCTGTGGCAGGCAGTGGCCAGGCTGACCTACCCCTCCTCACTGGGTGGGGCCTCCCTGCGGGAATTTCAGCAACTCCACCCAGGAGTGTAGGGTCAAAACCCTCAACTCCCTGGCCTGGGCCCCTCGGGGGAGAGGCAGCCACATCTTTTAGGATCAGCAGACTTAGTCTTTCCCCTGCTGGCTCTGAGGAATCTGGGCAGTGTGGACAGGTGTGATCTCCCCCCGCGCAGCACCCCTCCACCAGAAGAACCAAGAATGCTTCGCTAAGCGGGTCCCAGATCCCAGGCCTCCTGACTGGGTGAGAGCCCCCAACAAGGGTTGCCAGACACATTATTCAGGAGCATTCTGACTGGCATTAGGTCCGTGTGCCTGAGGGACAGAGATCCCAGAGGCAGGAGCAGGCAGCCATCTTTGCTTTTCTGGAGTCTCCACTGGTGACACCTCCAGGTGTGGGAGGGACACAGGTGAATAGGGTCTGGAGTGGACACCCAGTAGCAGCACCCCTATGGAAGAGGGGCCTCACTGTTAAAACAAATAGAAATAAATAGAAAACAACAAAAACAGCATCAACAAAAAAAGACCCCACCAAAACCCCATCCAAAGGTCAGCAGCTTCAAAGATCTAAGCTAGATAAATTCACCAAGATAAGAAAGAATCATAAAAAAAAAAAAAAAGGCTGAAAACTGAAAAAGCCTACGTACCTCTCTTCTCCTCCAAATGATCACAACACCTCTCCACCAAGGGCACAGAACTGGGCAGAGGCTGAGATGGCTGAATTGACAGAAGTAGCCTTCAAGGGTGGGTAATAACGAACTTCACTGAGCTAAAGGAGCATGTTGTAACCCAATGCAAAGAAGCAAAGAACCAAGATAAAACATTTCAGGAGCTGCTAACCAGAATAACCAGTTTACAGAGTAACATAAATGAACTGACGGAGCTGAAAAACACAACACAAGAACATCACAATGCAATCACGAGTATCAATAACCAAACAGACCAAGCAGAGGAAAGAGTTTCACAGTCTGAAGATGATCGTGCTGAAATAAGACAGGCAAAAAACATTAGAGAAAAAATAAAGAAAAGGAACAAACAAAATCTCAGAGAACTATGGAACTGTGCAAAAAGACCAAACCAATGACTGAGGTACCTGAAAGAGACTGGGAGAATGGAACCAGGCTGGAAAACTCACTTCCAGATATCACCCAGGAGAACTTCCCCAACCTAGCCAGACTGGCCAACGTTCAAATTCAGGAAATGCAGAGTACCCCAGTAAGAAATTCCATAAGATCAACCCCAAGACACATAATCAGCAGACCCTCCCAGGTCAAAATGAAGAGAAAAAAATGTTAAGGGCATCCAGAGAGAAAGGCCAGGTCACTTACAAAGGGAAGCCCATCAGACTAATGGCATAACCTCTTAGCAGAAACCCTACAAGCCAGAAGAGACTGAAGGCCAATATTCAATATAATTCTCAAAGAAACGAATTTCCAACCCAGAATTTCTTATCTGGCCAGACTAAGTTCATAAATTAAGGAAAAATAAAATCCTTTTCAGACAAGCAGTTGCTGAGGGAATTCATCACCACCAGGCCTGCTTTACAAGAGCTCCCGAAGGAAGCACTAAATAGGGAAAGGAAAAACCATTACCAGCCACTGCAAAGACACTGAAGTACAAAGACCAGTGATACTGTCAACCAACTACATCAACACGTCTGCAAAATAACCAGCTAGCATCATGATGACAGGATCAAATTCACACATAACAATATCAACCTTAAATGTAAACAGGCTAAATATGCTAATTAAAAGGTACAGATGGCAGGCTGGATAAAGAGTCGAGATCCATCAGTGTGCTGTATTCAAGAGACCCATCTCACATACGAAGACACACAAAGGCTCAAAATAAAGGGATGGAGGAAAATATACCAAGCAAATGGAAAGCAGAAAAAAGCAGGGGTTGCAATCCTGGTTTCTGACAGACTTTAAACTAACAAATATAAAAAAAGACAAAGAAGGGCATTACATGATGGTAAAGGGGTCAATGCAACAAGAAGAGCTAATCATCCTAAATATATATGCATCCAATACCAAAGAACCCAGATTCATAAAACAAGTTCTTAGAGACCTATGAAGAGACTTTAGACTCCGGCACAGCAATAGTAGGAGATGTTAACACCCCACTGTCAATACTACTCAGGTTGAGACAGAAAATTAACAAGGATATTCAGGACTTGAATTCAGCCCTGGATCTAAGGGACTTGATAGATATCTACAGAACTCTCCACCCCAAAACAACAGAATATAGATTCTTCTTGGTGCCAAATGTCACTTACTCTAAAACTGATCACATAATTGGAAGTAAAACACTCCTCAGCAAATGCCAAAAAACTGAAATCACACCAAACAGTCTCTCAGATGACAGTACAATCAAATTAGAACTCAAGATTCAGAAACTCACTCAAAACCACAAAACTACATAGAAATTGAACAACCTGGCCCTGAGTGACTCTTGAGTAAATTAAAAAAAAAAAAAAAAATTAAGACAGAATTCAAGAAGTTCTTTGAAACCACTGAGAACAAACAATGTATCAGAATCCCTGGGATGCAGCTAAAGCAGTATTAACGGGAAAACTTACAGCACTAAATGCCCATGTCTAAAAATTAGAAAGATCTCAAATCAATACCTGAACATCAAAACTAAAAAAGCCAGAGAATCAAGAGCAAACAAACCCCAAAACTAGCAGAAGATAAGAAATAACCAGGATCAGAGTGGAACTGAAAGATAGAGACATAAAAAAACCCTTCAAAAAAAAAAAATCACTGAATCCAGGAGCTGATTTTTTGAAAAAAATTAATAGACATTAGCTAGACTAATAAAGAGAAGAATCAAATAGACACAATAAAAAATGATAAAGGGGATCACCACTGACCCCACAGAACCATAAACAATCATCAAATAATACTATTAACACCTCTATTCAAATAAACTAGAGAATCTAGAAAAAATGCATAAATTTCTGGACACATATACCCTCCCAAGACTGAATCAGGAAGAAGTTGAATCCCTGAGTAGACCAATAACAAGTTCTGAAATTGAGGCAGTAATAAATAGCCTACCAAACAAAAAAAGCCCAGGCCCAGACAGATTTACAGCTGAACTCTACCAGAGGTACAAAGAGAAGCTAGTACCATTTCTTCTGAAACTACACCAAACAACTGAAAAGAAGGTACTTCTCCCTAACTCATTTTATGAGGCCAGCATCATCCTGATGCCAAAGCCTGGCAGAGATACAACAACCAAAGCTTCAGGCCAATATCCCTGATGAACATTGATTAAAAGAATCCTCAACAAAACCGAATCCAGCAACATACCAAGAAGATTATCCACTACGATCAAGCTGGCTTCATCCCCAGGACGCAAGGTTGGTTCCACATATGTAAATCAATAAATCTAATTCATCATATAACCAAAACTAAAGACAAAACCACAGGATTATCTTAACAGATGCAGAAAAGGCCTTTGGTAAAAGGCCCCTCAGCTAAAAACTCTCAATAAACTAGGTATTGTTGGAACATACCTCAAAATAATAAGGGCCATTTACGACAAACCCACAGTCAATATCATACTAAATGGGCAAAAGCTGAAAGCATTCCCCTTGAAAACCGGCACAAGACAAGGATGCCCTCTCTCACCACTCCTCTTCAGCATAGTACTAGAAGTTCCGGCCAAGGGAATCAGGCAAGAGAAAGAAATACAGAGAATTAAAATAGAAAGACAGGAAATCAAACTGTCTCTGTCTGCAGATGACATAATCCTATATCTAGAAAACATCACTGTCTCAGCCCAAAAGCTTAAGCTGATAAGCAACTTCAGCAAAGCCTCAGGACACAAAAATCAGTGTGTAAAAATCACTAGCTTCCTATACACCAACAACAGGCAAGTAAACAGCCAAATCATGAATGAACTCCCATTCACAACTGTTATAAAGAGAATACAATATCCAAGAATACAGCTAACAAGAGAAATGAAGGACCTCTTCAAGAAAAACTACAAACCACTGCTCAAGGAAATCAGAGAGGACACAAACAGATGGAAAAACATTCCACGCTCATGGACAGGAAGAATCAATATCTTGAAAATGGCCATACTGCACAAAGTCATTTATAGATTCAGTGCTATTCCTATTAAACTACCATTGACATTCTTCACGGAATTAGAAAATATTACTTTAAAAATCATACAAAACTGAAACAAGAGCCTGTATAGCCAAGACAATCCTAAGCAAAAGGAGTAAATCTGGAGGCATCAAGCTACCTGACTTCAAACTATACTACAAGGCTGCAGTCACCAAAACAGCACGGTACTGGTACAAAAACAGATGCATTGACCAATGGATTAGAATAGAGGTCTCAGAAATAAGACCACATATCTACAATCATATGATCTTTGACAAACCTAACAAAAATGAGCAATGGGGAAAGAATTCCCTATGTAATAAATGGTGCTGGGAAAACTGGCTAGTCATATGCAGAAAATTGAAACTGGATCCCTTCCCTACAATGTATACAAAAATTAACTGAAGACAGATTAAATGCTTACATGTAAAACTCAAAACTATACAAAACCTAGGCAATACCATTCATGACACAGGCATGGGCCAAGATTTTATGACAAAAACGTCCAAAGCTATTGCAACGAAGGAAAATTGACAAATGGGATCTAATTAAACTAAAGAGCTTCTGCACAGCAAAAGAAACTATCATCAGAGTGAGCAGACAACCTACAGAATGGGAGAAAATTTTTTCAATCTATCAACCTGACAAAGGTCTAATATCCAGAATCTATAAGGAACTTAAACAAATTTACAAGTAAAAAAACAACCTCATTAAAAAGTGGGCAAAGGACATGAACAGATGCTTCTCAAAAGAAGATATACATGCAGCCAATGAATATATGAAAAAAAGGTCAACATCTCTGGTCATTAGAGAAATGCAAATCAAAACCACAGTGAGATATCATCTCCTGCCAGTCAGAAAGGCAATTATTAAAAAGTCGAAAAACAACAGATGCTGGAAAGGCTGTGGAGAAAGAGAAATGCTTTTACTCTGGGAGTGTAAATTAGTTCAACTAATTGTAAAATGTGTAAAAGTATAAATTAGTTCAACTAATTGTAAAATGCATTTACAGTGGGAGTGTAAATTAGTTCAACCACTGTGGAAGATGGTGTGGTGATTCCTGAAAGACCTACAACCAGAAATACCATTTGACCCAGCAATCCCATTACTGGGTATATAGCCAAAGGAATATAAATCACTCTGGTATGAAGATACATGCACATGTGTATTCATTGTAGCACTATTCGCAATAGCAAAGACATGGAATCAACCCAAATGTCCATCAATGAGACTGTGTAAACAAAATGTGGTACATATACATACTATGCAGCCATAAAAAGAACGAGATCATGTCCTTTGCAGGGACATGGATGGAGCTGGAAGCCATTACCCTCGGCAAACTAATGCAGGAACAAAAAACCAAACATCACATGTTCTTACTTGTAAGTGGGATGTGAACAGTGAGAACACATGAACAATAGGAGAGGAACATACACGGGGGCCTGTGGGAGCAGGGGTACATGGGGAGGGAGAGCATCAGGATAAACAGCTAATGAATGCTGGCTGGGTTTAAAACCCAGGTGATGGGTTGACAGGTACAGCAAACCACCATGGCACACATTTACCTATGAAATAAACCTGCTTATCTTATACATGTATCCCAGATGTAAAATAAAATTTCTCTTTAAAAAGTGTATTACAGAATTATATGGTCTAGAAGTCTGTTAAAATTGCTGTTTACTGAATCAAAGATATTGAAAAATACACAAAATCCTCTTCATACTAAAATAATTCCTTTCTGAAGAACTCATACTTAAATAATACAAGATGAAGGTGAAGAATATATATTAAATGAAAACCAATAGGAGATAATAAATTTATTCTTAAAAGGGGTTATTTCCATAAAAAAAAAAAGATACTTTCTAATAAAATTGCAAGGGTAGTAAAAACCACCACTTCCTAACAGTAGAAACTTAAAAACTAGGCAATTTTTAAAACTCAAAGAAGAAAATTCTCTATATAAAATGGCTTAGACGTAGTTAAGCCTTTATTAACTAGGCATTTAGCATAAGCTCCATAAGGTAAAGTTTCAGCTTTATAAATTTATGGTTCATTTATTCAGAGGCTGATCCAAAACTGAATTAGAATGAGTTTGTCTGCATTATGCTACAGAACTTGGTTGCCCCGAAGTGCCTTTACTGTGAGCTCTGCCCCGTGTGCCTTCATGATCTGCAAGGCGAGACTCAATCACTGGAGCTGAAGTGGCAGTTTTTGCACCAATACAGCTGTTAGGGCAGCTAATTTTAGAGCTACAATGAAATTATTGGAAATACCCCCGGGTACATTATTTCAGCACATTAATGAGGCTGTTCACAAAGAGAGTTTATTACAATAAGAGATAGATGTTTATTAGATCAGTAATATGATTATAGAACATGCTGCATGGGAAAGGCCTCTGGGAGCCACAGGCAGGATAATTTTGCAGGCATTAAACAAAACAGAGAAGCCAAACACCATTATCGAAACTGCCACATTTACTGTGTCACAATTATGGGCAAGTGTCCACACTATTAAATAGCCACATTATTTTCCTTTCAAAGAGGATGCATGGCATGCTTTCTGAGCTTACATGCAATGAGGTTTGGAGGCGGGGGCGGCAAAAATGAAACAAATCGAACTCAGAGAATTTACTGTTTACCTTAAGTAAGGGCCACTTCTAAAGACACCCAGGAATTGTATTCTGTTGACTGTAGCCGCGATAGTCTTTCACTACAGTTACTACTGAGTAATAAAGAATAGGCCAGGCATGGTGACACACGCCTGTAATCCTAGCACTTTGGGAGGCCAAGACAGGCAGATCAGGAGGTCCAGTGATCGAGACCATCCTGGCCAACATGGTGAAACCCTGTCTCTACTAAAAATAGAAAAATCCGCTGGGCGTGGCAGTGGGCACCTGTAATCCCAGCTACCCGGGAGGCTGAGGCAGAAGAATCACTTGAATCCAGGAAGCAGAGGTTGCGGTGAGCCGAGATCATGCCACTGCACTCCAGTCTGGCAACAGAGCGAGACTCCGTCACACACACACACGCACGCACACACGCATGCACGCACGCACGCTCCTAGACACAAAGATAATATCACTACTGATAACAATATAACACAGAGATAAAAGCAAACATCCTGGTAAGGGGCTGTTTATCATATGCCCAGTGCTCTGCTAAGAGTTCTTCATGCATTAATCTTTTAGTTTTCTCAACGATCCTGTGAGGTTTTATAATTCCCTCCCTTTTTTTGATGTGGAAAGAGAGGCTTACTAATTTGCTAAGGGTCATTCATCTGGTAATCAGTAAAGCCTGCTCAACCACAGTTAAAAAAATGGGTGCTCAGGGGTGATCCAACTGAATCATAGAAATGCCCCATATTTCCTGCCAAACAGCCTCCAAATTAATTAGATAGCGTCGCTTCGTTTTAAGTTTTTAAAGATGCGACCCTTTTTTTCATTGTTGTTACTTGTAAATGCGCAGCTCCATACTATGACACGATTATCCCTGCTGACAACAAGGCAACAGCAGCTTCTGCGGTTCACAAACCCAGCACACGCGCATTTGAAGAGGGCGAGATTTGACCAGTACTGACAAGGTAAACTGCAATCAGTATGACCTTGAAACAGAGTAGAAAGAAAAAATATAGGCATAAATAATTACGTTACCCATTAACAGCTCAACTTTAAATGGAGTTTTCCTCATAACCCCCCAGAAATCAACAAAGTATGTCTTCAGTGTTTCTCTTGGATGAACCAATGAAGAAAAGGGGTGTTTCCAGAGGGAAAACCAGTCCTGAAAATGCTACTTTCTCTAGAGGATCACATAACGTAAAAACAAGTCTCTTCTGTGTAATCCTTGGGGACTATGCCAGGACAGCTTTCCCACCTGGAAGCCACTACTCACCCCCATTTCTCTGGTATAAAAGATTCACTATCAATCATCTCCTTTTGTTTAGTTTTATTAGGAAGCAGCAAATTGTATTTTCATAGAAGATGCTTTGCTATTATTTCCCAGGACATACACTACTCCCAATTACTTAATGATTATGGTGCAGACAGTAAATATAACCAATCACATTCAAAGAAATGATAATTTCATAAGATATGCAGGTGCCACTCCACTTATTTAATAATATGTGGCAAAGGACAACTAGACTCAATGGAACAAAATTTTATCTGTACTTGATGCTTGAAATCGTTTACCAATATACCACTACATAGATGTCTGCCTATTCCTTACAATAAAATAATTCTGAATAAAATAAAAGTAAAAAATAAAGCCATGGAAGTACTAGAAGAAAATGTGGGTGACTGTATTTATAATCCTGGAGTGGGAAGACTTTTTCAAGCATAACATAAAATTCAGAAAACTTAAAGACAAGCATAAATTTGATTGAACAGAACTATCTTTATAGTGAAAATACATATAAAAATTAAAAATACAAAAATAAACTGAAAAAGTATACTTGTTGTGACAAAAGGATAAGCTTATTAATATATACAGAGCTCTTACAAATCAATGAGAGGCAAACTAAGTAGAAAAACATGAACAAAGATTACACTAAAGCAATTTAGTAATTGCGTAAAAAGACACGCCAATGACTAATTAACCTACAAAAGATGCTAAACTTCACGAATGATTAAAGAAATGCAAAACACTAAAGACCTATCAGGATTCATGCATCAGAATGGCAAAATACTACAATTTCATAAAACTCAGTATCAGCAAGAAGACACAGGTGATCTCTTATTTTGGTGAGAATGAAAACTGGTCCTCTAGCTTTTGGGAGGGTAGTTCGGCACTCTGTATCAAAACTAAAAATTCACAACCTTTTACCTAGCAATTCCATTTCTAGAAATTTGTCCTATCATTATGTAAACACAGTATACTGAACAGTTTCAGTGCAGCACTATTTGTCAGAAAAATGTACTCCCTCCACATACATATGCCTAGAAGCTTAAATATCCATTAATAGGAAATCTTACCAATTTGATTGTGCTATGTAGTTACACAGATTGGGCATCTCAAATCCTAAAATCCAAAACCCAAAATGCTCCAGAACCCCAAAGTTTTTGAGTGTCAATATAATGCCACAAATGGAAAATTTCACACCTGAGTGTGAGAGGTCACAGTCAAAACACAGATATACAATACAAAGATGATCAGTATCCTTGAAGGAGAAATAAAATTATCTTCATGCTATATGCACAAGGTGTATATGAAACATAAATGAATGTTGTGTTTAGACTTGGTTCCTTTCCCTAAGATATCTCATTATTTATGGGCAAATATTCCAAAATCCAAAACACTTCTTGTCCCAAGCATTTTGGATAAGAATACACAACTTGTATTTATATGTACTGATACGGAAATTTTGTTAAAACATATTGAGAAATGGGAGAGAAAGCAAGTTGCAGATCCACATGTATACCATGATTTCATTGTATAAAAAGGGGCATATATACATTTATTTATACACACACACATACATATAATTGTAAAGGCAAACGTTATTTTCTGTGAGTCTGGACAAGAGAAGAAGGTACTTACTTCTCATTTATTAACCCTTCCAGAGTTTGCATTATTTTTACTGGACATATATAATTATTATTTTTAAAAGAACACTAGCACATAGAATCTATTTGTCAAACACTCAAAATATTTGGAGAAAAAAAGTAAGATATTGTAAATCATGCAGGTATATTTAAAACTCAGAAGACAGCAAATCTGCCCATCATCAGGATAGCCAATTCATTTTTCATGTATACTTTTTGGTACCTTGTACAGGTATGTGAAAAGTTCCAGCACAGAAATATATTATTATTGTTTTATGTCATAGTGTGTTCGCCTGGTGTTAATGGTAAAAGTGTTTTAGTGTGAATTGACTTTTAAAAATAACTTACAGAGAAAGTTTAGCACTTATTTTTCCCTCAGTGATAAATTAAGGGAAACTGATCACTGGGTTAAACATTGAATTTTCTGTATTTGCGGTGTTTCTGTATGATGGATTTTGTAATTATCTTGGCCTTCACCTTCCAAACAGCTTTGAGGTTTCAATTACATGAAATGTGAGTTTCTTTCTTTCTTTTTTTTTTTTTTTTGCCTCAAGTGAATCTTTAATCATGAGCTAAACCATACTTATAAAAAAAGTTATGAGTTGAAAAATTCATCCTTCAAGATTCATACTGACAAACTCAAAGACAGGAATAGCTTAACAAAATAATTTATACTTAAGTTTACTCCTCTGTAAAATGGGCGGTTATCTGCTGCATATGGAAGCATTCAGTCCAACCAGGCATGCTGCTGATCGTAGAGGGATCTCAAGAAATGAGTCTCACATCTCAAGTCTTTAGTCCTGTGGCTCCCAAAGATGCTTTAAGCACAGGGACAAACCGAACTGTGAAAATCTAACAACTAATGATCACAGGGTGTCCAGCTAAAATGGAAATAAAAATAGAATATAAAGTATATGTAATAGCATATTACATATACTTTATATTCTATTTTTATTTCCATTTTAGCATATTACATATACTTTATATGTAATATATGTATTTACATTAGTATATGTAATAGAATATACATATGCTAATGATCCAAAATAATTATATACCCCTTTCTAGGAAGGATGGCTAAGGAGATAAAATCAATCAAGGCTGACTGGTTTTACCAGATGGTAATGGTGTGGCCCAAAATAACTCAACAATGGTTAAATAATGGTTATGTGAGATTAAGTAGTAACTCTGAACTGAATATGCATACAATTGCTTTTAGACTCAAGTGATATTTTAATAGCAGGAAAATGGGAAATGCATGTGACCAACTACCTTAAGAATACAGACAGGCTGGTTGCAGTGACCCATGCCTGCAATCCCAGCACTTTGGGAGGCTGAGGTGGGTGGATCACCTGAGGTCAAGAGTTCAAGACCAGCCTGCCCAACATGGTGAAACCCCGTCTCTACTAAAAATATAAAAATTAGCTGGCTGTGGTGGCAGGCACCTGTAATCCCAGCTACTTGGAGGCTGAGGCAGAAGGATCACTTGAACCTGGGAGGTGGAGGTTGCAGTGAGCCAAGATCATGCCATTGCACTCCAACCTGGGCAACAAGAGAGGCTCGGTCTCAAAAATAAAAAAATAAAACAAAACACAATAAAATAAACAATATGGACAGTTCCCAACTTACCATGGTTTTACTTAAGGTTTTTTGTCTTTGTGATGGTGGGAAGTAGATATGCATTCAGTAGAAACAGTATTTTGGGTACCCACACAACCAACGGGTTTTCACTTTCAGTTCAGTAGTCAATAAACACATGATATTCAACCCTTTATTGTAAAATAGCTTTGTATTAGATAATTTTGACCAACTGGTGGCTAACATAATTATTCTGAGAACACTTAGGGCAGGCAAGGCTAAGCTATGATGTTTGGGAGGTCAGGGGTCAGCTTATAATACTTACAACTTATGACGGGTTCGCTGCAGGCATGACCCCATTGTAAGCTGAGGAGCAGCTGTATTTTTGGGCTTTTCAAAAATGCTATACTATATTGTAGTACATAGTCTTATTTGAAACCGATACCATGTATTTTTCATTATTTGTTACTTTATATTCAATTTTTCATGATCTCTTGGGTGAATTTTTAAATGATTGAGTTTGAAGGGGCCAGCAGGGCTCTTCCGGTGCAACCACCGTCTTGTAGGCAGAAAATTGTCATTTTAACTCCCTGAATCTTTCAGATGAACGGGATGAAAAAGGAGTCTGTATGCACTGTGTCAATCAACTGTACTGGGTTTCTGGACAGAAATATGTTAGGGGCCATCTGCCCAAAATGTCCTGAGTGCTTGGGAAGTGGGACAAGCCAGCCATGTTCCTTCATAGTAATTAGGAAGAAGACCCAAGGGCTGCTGCTTGTTTCAAAAATCAAGGCCCCCATGTCCTCTGCAGCAGAGGGGCACAATGCAGCTCCCTCAGGAAAGGCAGCAAGAATTAAGATTAGCAAATGTCACAAGTAATATTTATGAAAGAAACCTCATCTGCTTTCTTCTAAAAGAAAGTACTCTTCTTATCGTTTCATGAATATAGCACAGGGTGTCAAGACATGAACTCACTGAGTCTGACAGTGGAAAAGCAAAATACCTCCATTCAAGATAAAGTTTTATGCTCTGCTAAGTCACATCTAGCTGCTCATTTTGGACGCAAGAAAACAGCACTAACAGAGAGTCAATTTACTGTCACAGGAAAGCCAACCAAGCTATTCTTAGTCTCCACTCAACAGAACAGTATTCTGATCTTTTCTGGCAAAATTAGAGCGAATTCTGATGAAAACAGCTACTATGAGAAACTCAGAGTTGCAGAGCTGGTGAATATTTATGAAGTTTTCTTACTATGCTGGCCACTTGCGGGGCGGATGGAAGGGGTGTGTACTTTTGAATGATCTAAGAAGCTTGGAGTTTATCAGATTTGACTCTAGGATTTCAAATCCTAAATTAGGAAAAAAATTCACTTTTCACTGAAAATGATAAATTATATTAGGAAAAATGCTCAATATTCTGAAGCTAAAATCACAATTTAGTATTTCTCTCCATCTCACAGGGAAAATGTTGGGTATCTCTAGTGTGGCAAGAGCTGGAAGTCAGCTGCCACTTTGCTTTGCTTTTGTGTCTTACACACTATACTATGGACAGAGCAAGAAGATATCTTGGTCCCTGTAGATGCAAAGTGAGAGATGCTTCTGAGATCAGGTCCCCTGAGCAGATAAAAGTTTCCAAGGCTGAGGCTGCACTTGCCCTGCTCCCCTCATGAACACTAAACATCTGTCTTATCACTCACACCCCAAATCAAAATAAGATGCCAAGATTTTTATTTTCTAATTCTAATTAAAAGAATTTCAAGCAGAATCATGGAAAGACTTTCTGAAGGGATGCGAGGGAGAAATTCTCTTTACGAGTCCTTCCAGTCCCTTTAGAGCAGCTGAGAATTAGTTCCCGGAGGAAGACAGGGCCAGTGGGAAGGGTGACAGAAAATCATCCGCAAACATGACTTGGTGCTCTGGGGATGGAAATTGGTGGAGAGAGCTGTGCGTGCCTCAGCTCAGGAGAGACGAGAGTCAGGACCCTGGTTTATTTGTTTACTATTTTCAAAATGAAAATAACTTTACCGTATTCTGGTTTTTAAAAATACATGTTTATTGTGAAAAACAAAAAAAGCAGGATCAGTGCACGGACAGCAAAGAAAGGCACCTTTTAAAATAAAACGTTATCCAGAAATACCCTAGTAATCTTTTGCTGTTTCTCCAGCCTCACCTCCTTTTGTACATTTCATATACACATATATAGACTGTGACATAAATCAGACCATAATTTTTTTGGAACCAGATTTTGGCACTTAGGTATCTTATTCATGGATCCAACAATTATTTATTGAGAACCTGCTATGTTGAGCACTTTAAAACGTGCCGGGGTAAAGCTGGTAACTATACAAGCATGTGACTTCCAGTCGAGATGGTGCATGACTTCAAAATGTACACCCCTTCTACCATAACAACTGTAGTAGCAGAAGCTTTAAAAAATACAGCCAGTTATTCCTGTGGGCCAGAAATGGAACAAACACACACAGCAGCTCGAAGCTCAAAAACAGTCAGAAGTAGCTACCAAGAAGATCTTCACTGTAAGGTGACTATCACTCCAGGTGTGGAAAGACAAAAGCCAGCCAGAGAGCGTGAAATGGGGGCTGGTGTTCCCTGTCAACAAAACGAGACAGAAGAGCTTTTCCAGCTGTGGGGCTCCTCCTAGTAAGTACAGGTATTGATCGACTTACACCTATGCAACTTATGACCATTTGACTTTACGACCACAATCGTTAGCCACGACTGCTCCGCGTCTGGCAGCGCAAACGTTGCCCAGCTGGGCGTACGACAGTGGGGACCAGCTTCCGGCAGCATTACCATCTCCGCGTGCACCATTTCAACTGTACATATAGCCTACTCAACTTACGACCAAATCGTGTTACGACCGGTCCGCGGGCCCGACCGCGGTCGTAAGTCGAGCACTAGCTGTAAAGCTATTCTATTGTTGAAACAGCAGCTGCAGAACCTGGGCCAAATGCACTGCAGACTCAGTATCTGGATTTGGGGGTAGAAATTTGGGCCTTGCATTTGTTTCTGGACTTGGGGATCTAGGCCAAGGCACCTACAGTGCCACTAGATAGAAAGCAGTTGCTTTAGAGAAAAGAAACAAGAGCATCACAAACACAAATACCTTCCACTCTTGATGAACTTGGCAGGAAGCTAGACTGAAATGGAGAAAGAGAACCACCAAACAAAATGGCCACTAGGTGAATTCACCCAGAAAGAAATGAAAATAATAAAGCAACCTAAAAATGACTTATTTTCAACAGCTTCCTTGAGTCCTAATTGACATGCAATAAAGTACACATTAAGTATACAACAGTCAAGACAGTGAACATAATCTTCACCCCTAAAGTTTTATTTTCACTAACACCTCACTATTTTGATCACAGTAGCTTCAAAGTCTTGAAATCAGATAGTGTTAGACCTCCAACTTTATTCATTTTCAAAGTTGTTTTGACTATCCTTAGGTCTTTTATAGTTCATGTAAATTTTAAAACTAGTTGGTCAATCTCTACAAAAAAAAAGCCTATTGGGATTTTGGCTAGAACTACATTGAGTTTACAGATCACTTTTGGGAGAAGTAGCATCTTAACAACATTGAGTCTTCCTACTCCTGTACCAGCTCCCTCTCTCCACATACACAGAAGTCCTTTAATTTCTCTAAGCAATGTTTTGTGGTTTCCATACCTTTTGTTAGATTTATCCCTAATATTTCATATTTTTATGCTATTGCAAATAGCATTAGTTTCAATTTCAAATTGTCCATTGACAGAAATAGATTATTTTGTATATTTTGTTTACTGCAATGTGGACAAACTTCTTTATTATTTCTAATAGGTTTTTGTTGATTCCATTGGATTTTCGACACAGACACCCTGTCATCTATGGATAAAGACAGTTGTACTATTTATTTTCCAATCTGAATGATTTTTATTTATTTTTCTTGCTTGACTGCACTGGCCAGGACCTCTAATAAAATGGCAAATAGAAGTGGTGAAAACAAACATCTCTGTTTCAGATCTTAGTCGGGAAGCATTAGGGCGTCTACCATTAAGTATAATGCCAACTGTAGATTTTTCATAGATATGCTTTATCAGGTTTTATCAGAAAAATAAATGTTAGATTTTTACCAAGTACATTTCTGAATCTATTGAAACAATTATATAGTTTTCCTTTTCTAGTTTGCTAATGCAATATATTACTTGATTTTTAAATGTTAAACCAATCCTGCATTACTGAGATAAACGTCATTGATGTGAGACCTTTTCCAAACTTTTCTAACAGAGGAGTCATGTGCTATAAATTTCCGCCCCTCAAGTACTGGTTTAGAAGCATTCCACAAATTCTGATATGCAGTGCTTTTACCTTCATTAAATTTGAAATACTATTTAATTTTTGATTTTTAATTTGACCCATAATTCTTTAGAAGTGTGTCAGTTTCAAATATTTGGGGATCTTCCAACCATCTTTTTTAAATTGGCTTTTAATTTAATTCCACGATGGGGAGTTCTATATAATTATTATTCTATAATTTCTATATATAAAATATATATTTGCATAATTATAAATGTATATATATACTTTGTATGACCTTAATAATCTTAAGTTTGAGCCTTGTTTCATGGCTCAGAATAAGGTATATCTTGGTAAAACGTTAGTGAACACTTCAAAGAATGTTATTTCCTTCTTTTGTTAGGTGCTCTATGAATGTGAACCAGGTCAAGCTAGGTGGTAGTGTTGCTCAAGTCTACCATTTCCTTGCTGATTTTCTTTCAACTCTTCATCAATTAAGAAACGTGCACTGAAATCTTTGATTTAAACTGCATATTTGTCTTTTTACCCTTGAGCTTGTAACAATTGTTTTGCTTCATGTGGTTTGTGTGGCACTGTTAGGTCTACTTGATTGGCAACCTTATCATTAGAACATGACCTTCTTTATCTTGGGCAATAGTTTTGCTCTGAAATCGACTTTGTCTAATATTTTAAAATAGCCACTCCAGCTCTCTTTTGATTAGTGTTACCATGGTGTACCTCCTTCCTTCTTTTACCTTTAACCTGTGTGTGTCTTTCTAGCTAAGACACGCTTCTTGTAGTCAGTATATAGTTGGGTCTTGCTTTTTTATCCTCAAAATGGGGAAAAATGGAAAAAAAAGCCCCAAAGTGGACTGTTAGCTGATGGGAAAGGGATATCACTGGTTTATCAGAGGGAGGGCATTAGGGAACCAGGACAGGACAAAGTGGGTAGAAATTTAACATCATTGTTTATGCTAAGGAAAAACAGGTAACGTAAGATAAAAATGGAGACTTAAAACGTTTTCCATTTATAAAAGTGATGAAATTTTAAAGGTAGCTTAAAGCAACTCTGAAACATACAGATGATTTAAAGAAGACAATAGAAGTCATGCGCTGTTCCACCACCCAGAGTAAACCATGGCGAGCATTTCAGCGTGTGTGTCCTGTATCAAACAGAAGAGTCCTCACTTTGCATGGAAGTACGGGACCTTAAAAATGACCATGCAAACTTGAAACATGCAAAATAATCTTAATAATGAATGGAGAAATTAGCATTGTTCCATGATCGTTAATTTTTTTTTTTCAAAATATTGAAAACCTTATTGTTATTATTTTTAGAGACAGAGTCCCTGTCACCCAGGCTGGAGTGAAGTCGTGTCACCATAGCTCACTGTTACCCTGAACTTCCGGGCTCAAGCGATCCTCTCACCTCAGCCTCCCAAAACACTCAGACTACAGGCATGAGCCACTGCACCTGGTCCTTATTATTGATTACAAATGTGTCCTTATAAATGTGTAGGGCAATAAAAAAACAGTAAAATTAATATTTATGTCGTACTCTATAATTTGAAACATTAAAAACATTGAGAATTAAAGCATCTTATTTCTTTGTAAAACACTTACCAAGAGTCGTTTGAATAGTGCCTTTCTTCTCATCATAGAACTTATGACATGGAGAGAGCACACTTTCTACGACTTGGTGAACTGTCAGCCTGCTTTCTAATTTGGGTCAACTCTCAACATTTTATCCTTTGCACATTAAGTGTCATGGATATTTCCCAGCGTTCCTTTAATGAGAAGCGTTTGGCTTGCATCACTTCCTTTGGGGCATCTTCATTCTTTCATCAAAACCACCTTCCTCCGTTATGCAAATAAGTTCATTCTCGCCAAGTTTCTCTGACTACATACGCAGAGCTTCTCAAATGGTAGCAGTGTCAGTAATCCTAGAGTCAGCTATTTCTTCTGTAACTCCACTTACATTCCTTTCAAATTTCACTGCCCAAGTGATTTTAATTTCTTTGCTGCAACCATCTTTGGACAATTCCTTCTTTTAATTATCAATTTTTGGACTGATATTAATATTAAATTGAAATTTGTGCATATCAGAACCATGCAAAGTAAAGACTTTACTTTTAGGATTAAGTGATATATCCTAATATTTTATTAACTTATATTAGAAGTGTTTTCTCACAAGATTAAATGTGCTTAGGAAACATGGTATTTCGAGCATCAGAGAATCTACCCTAAGAATGGAATTTAATTAATTTCCAATTGAACATATAGATTATCAACAAAGTTTTCAGTACTAAAAATAATGCTGTAAAGTACATCTGTTTATACAAATAATCCCGTACTTCTCTGATTAATTCCTATGCATAAATTTCTATAAGTGGAATGACTATTTTAAAAGGTATAAATAGTCTTAAGGCTTTTAATACAGATCAATTAACTATTTAATTTACCAATATATATTCCCACAGCCAGCTTTCCAACTTTCCTTTTCAAGAAAAAGTAAAAACTTGCATTTCATTAAATTTTCCTTTATTACTAGTAAACTTTTAGGTGTTTGATGAAATTAACATTGGGCATTTGTATTTTCGCTGTTGTGAATTACCTGCTAAATTTCTTTGATTACTTTTCTCTGGGAGTATCTATTTCTAAATGATTTAAGTGACTTCTTTATATATATATATATATATATATCACCTCCTTACAGATATTATGTCTCATAAATGAATTTGTTATAAGTTGCAAAACTCCAAAAACTATGACTTATTACCACTCTGCCCAAATTCTTACGTAAGTGAGATGTATAAGTGTAATGTTATACTAAAATTCTGATGTGTTTTTACTGTTTCTAATATCTAGTGTTTAGATTTGGTTATTAGAGTCCATTAAGATTCACTTTCCTCATTGAAGCACATAAAAACTCATCCGTTAATTATGCAAAAGTATTTTTGTCCTACAGTTTAAAATCAAGGCAAGTATGTTGAGAAAGAAAAGAAAATACACCTTTAAAACCCTTTTAATGAGCTGGGCTTTGCTTTTGGCCTGACCCACGTTTCACAGTTCCACACTCGATTCTTTCTTAAACCCCTCCACCTCCCATCTCTCACTCTTCGGTCTGTCCCGTTGCCCCAGCGAAATGTATTCACATGAAAGCACTGCTTCCTGAAAGAGGGCCTGAGAAGAAGACGGGAACGCCAGAATGTGGTCATCACGGGTGAGGGTGGCTGTCTGGAGGAGCCGGTCCTGGCACGCCTCATAACCCACCACATAAAAGAACGTTTTTCTACTTAACCTAGAGCGGGCAGCCTTGGCCAATAACAAAATGCCATTAAAAAAACATTGCTACATGACAGCCAGTCAAGACAACGGCATAAAATGTAATGGGAGAAAGCAGAGCTGCAGTTTCGGAGCCTCTCTTCCCTAACGCGACGCAAATCTAAACACTGAATGTCACGGCCCTGGGGACTTGCCTGGTAGAAAAGGGTACCAGTGCTGTGGCATCTATTTTGACTGCTCAGCAATGCTGCCGTGATCGCAGGGCTGAGTTTTTATGGATTGGAGTGGCTGTAAGCAAACCAGTTTTCCAGAAATACATGGGTGCCTGGTTAAGGTTACCTGCCCTTTTGTATCCTTTCTTGACAGTCAAAGATAGGGCTGGGGTTGTTTCAGAAATGCAGGCTGCCCAGTGAATGTCAGGGCAAACCCTACTAAGACGACGGCAACTTCTAGAGAGAAGTCTAAATGGTGCAACTGTAAAGTGAGTGAGCCGGGCTCATAAGCCATCCCCACCACCACCTCCTAACAGAGGCCAGCGCAGGACAGCAGGGGTGCCGTGGGCAAATTCTCGGGATAAGTTGTGCTTGGATCCACGTCTTTCCAGACTGACTCCATGCTCAGCTGCATGGAGAGTGCATGTCACGTTCGTTAGGTCTTCACTTCCT
Source organism: Cebus imitator (assembly GCF_001604975.1). NCBI lineage: Eukaryota > Metazoa > Chordata > Mammalia > Primates > Cebidae > Cebus > Cebus imitator. The sequence continues at coordinate 4,545,870 of NW_016107444.1, forward strand.
TTCCTACACAAACACAATTAAATCCCTTCTCTGTACCAGGCCCCAGAGTGAAACAAATAGATACATATGACTCCTCTCTTCCTGGGGTTTACAGTTTAGTGGGAGGGACAGAGACATAAATGAGTGATTTCGGTATGAGGTAACAGGAAGTGTTAGGACTAGGAGGCAGGGGTGCTGCGGAAGCCGGCTTCTGAGACACGCCCACCCAGTCTTTGCGGGTGTAAGCAGCTTCCTAGTAAAATAAGTGACACGGAAGCCATGACCCGAAAGCCAAGGAAACATCAGCAAAATGAAAGAAGAATGAGCTGAGGGAAACCAAGGCATGTTTAAAGAACTGAAAAAAGTTGGTACACAGAACATCAAGTATGACAAGGAAAACCAAGAGAAAGTGCTAGAAACCTAAGAAAGGGTCCAATTATCTACGATTTTGTAAACCTATTCAGAAGTTGGAGTTTATGAAGTCAATGAATGACAGGATGAGTTTTGTATTTTGGAAAGGGCGCTCTGCCTGTACCATGGAGGAGACAGTAGAGGGAGCGAGGACAGGCAGAGAATCCAGGTGGAAGGCTCCTGCGGTCCTTCAGCGGCAGGAGGATGGTGGTGGCCTTCACGACAGTGCTCATGGCAGGATGTGCCATGTGACGTGTCTGGGCAGGAGAATGGCCAGGGCTTGATGACACGGGACAGGCTGGTGAAGGCAAAGACAGGAATGATGCCCACATTCTGGGCTTGGGCAGTTGAGTGGAAGTTAGCTTCCTGAAAGCACAAACGGAGCAACAGTTTTACTATTCTATTATTTTTTTTTGAGACGGAGTTTCACTCTGTCACCCAGGCTGGAGGGCAGTGGCACCATCTACCTAGGCTTACTTCAACCTCCGCCTCCCAGTTTCAAGCAATTCGCCCGTGTCAGCCTCCCGAGTAGCTGGGATTACAGGCATGCACCATAACCCCCAGCTAATTTTTATAAATTTAGTAGAGACGGGGCTAAACATTATGGGCCAGGCTGGTCTCAAACTCCTGACCTCAAGTGATCTGCCCACCTCAGCCTCCCGAAGTGCTGGGATTACAGTTGTAAACCGCCAGGCTTGGCCCCAGGTTCTATTTAAAAAAAAATTTTTTTTTAGAGACCAGGCCTCACTGTGTTGCCCAGGCTGGTCTTGGACTCCTGAGATCACTCAAGTGATCCTCCCACGTTGGCTTCCAAAGTGGGAACAGTTCTGAGGAGGTACTTATTATGAGTTTGTTTTAACCCTATCGAATCTGAGGTCCTTATGGTGCATCCGGTGGAAATGTCCAGAAGGCAGATGGGCGGTGGCTACTCAGAAAGAGGGGTATCGCCTTTAAATGGAGTACTGACTCCTTAGCGGAGCTGCTCAGTACAGAACAAATCTCCTGGACTTGACTTGTAAAAAGACTACGACCTCGCCTGGGCTCCATCACCATAAACCAGCAGCACCGTAAAGCACGACCTGTATTTCCTGCCTCTGACTGTGAAGTCGGCAGGAAGGGGAAGGAGTACAGACAAGTACAAGTCCACCAGCATTTAAAAAGAAAACTCTGCTCATGCGGTTTGTGAAAGGAAGAAATGTATTAATAAAAATGGAAAACAGGCCAGGCGTGGTGGCTCACGCCTGTAATCCCAGCACTTTGGGAGGCCGAGGCGGGTGGATCACGAGGTCACGAGATCGAGACCATCCTGGTCAACATGGTGAAACCTCGTCTCTACTAAAAATACAAAAATTAGCTGGGCATGATGGTGCGTGCCTGTAGTCCCTGCTACTCGGGAGGCTGAGGCCGGAGAATTGCTTGAACCCAGGAGGCGGGGATTGCGGTGAGCCGAGATCGTGCCATTGCACTCCAGCCTGGGCAACAACAGCAAAACTCCATCTCAAAAATAAAAAAATAAAAAATAAAAAAAATGGAAAACAGAAATTGACTTTTTCAACACTGTGTTTTATTTTTATGTTAATTCACCTATTTTTAAAACTGGCACAGTGATCTCAGAAACATGAATTGATGAGAATCGTTAGATGCTCAGGCGACAGCTGGGTCTCCCAGCTACAGAGCACAGCCGCGCCGGCGCGAGCCGAGGACTGGGTCCTGCATGGACTGTCAGAGAACAGCTTTCAGTGGCCACAAAAGGCACACATGATTCATGGAAGATAAACAGAATCATATAAATTACTCTAAATCCTGGCACCTTTGATACATAATAAAGAATATTTTTAAAATACCACCTCCTATAAATTTGAAAATACCTATTTTAATTAAGGGACAAGGAGGCTGTAGCGTAATTTCTCATGTTAACTATCTAGCTTAAAAACGTATCTAGAATATATAGTTTGGCTTCTCATTTTCTTTTCTTTTTTTTTTTTCCAGAAATAAAACCCTTTGGTCAAACAATCACCTTTGCTTTATCTTTCCTTCAGGAGACACAGTCGACTTATTCTATCCTGTATTAGCCATATCTTACACTGTGGTTACCAACGGAGGGTTTGAAGTTCCCCCTGAAACTGTGAACTGTGTGCAGAACTTTGCATATAAGCAAGTCCAGGCATTTTTAAGGTAAGAGAGTCAAGAATAATCAGACTGTCAAAACAGACTTAAAAATCACTGTCTTACATAAACATTTCACTGCGGTTCTCCCACAGTGTATATTATAAATATAGGTCATAAATTATAGGTTGACAGGTTTCATATTCTCTAAGGGTAAGTAGGTTTACTTTCATAAGATCATATCTGGAAAAAACCTCAAAAGCTACAAGTTCATTCTGTTGCCTTTAGGCCAAATGCTTCCAAAATCATCCATGTCAGGTGAAAACTGAAAGTGTGTTTATTTTTCCCTACGGGAAAGCAATTCCAGCACCTCATTCTGTAACCTATTACATTTTTTAACAGCCACTGTAAAATTTATCTTTGGTCTGTATGTGCTCTACTTTAGGTCCTCAAGAGCCTTATTACTATTTTTCTTCATTTTATACACAGCTATAAATGCATTAATCTTTCCGAGAGAAGACATATGGTAGTGTTCTTGTCATGGGCCATTTTTAAGCCTAATGGTCCCAATGATAAATGAGTATATACTGTACACAGTGAAGCCCACACACATCAGGCCCACGTCCAGCCAACATTCCAGAACCTACCTATGATCCAGCTACATGTAACAGGAGTTCAGTGTCACAAAGAGCTGGGAGAAGCCTCTTGGAGGACAATTTTATTCCTGGGGCAGTCACCTGCCCTGAACACTGGGCAGCATCACCTTTGGGCTGTAGGGCTCTAAGCCAGACCGTGGAAGCCACAGCTCCAGTAGAATTCAGGAGAAAGGCAGGAAGACCTCTAAGCAGGGGGTAGGATTCAAGGAAACTGGACCCTGTGCTTTTACATATGTAAATATCCAAGGTAAGACGCCAGAAGACAATCTGGGAAAGGACAGGGAATGAGAGGGGGCCTCTGGGAGGACTTACAAAAATGAGGGAGGATGCCTGTGAAGAAGACTCCAAGAATCGTCTTATAAAGAACCCTCAACTGAGCAGAGGTCCAGCACTGGAGGTGGGCTGGACGACAGAGACAGAAGCGCTTTATGAGGGCAGGAGAGTCTACTCCAGCAAATAACAGCGAGCAGTGGCTAAGGCTAAAAATCAGACATAATATGTGGTCAAAGAGGAACTTCCTGAGAAATGACGCTTGAGCATGCTAGGCACCTTCCCATTATCACCTCACTTCATCCTCAGGCTCACAGGCAAAGAGTGCCCCACCCAAGATCACACAGCTGGGTGGCAGCAGAGCCAGACGTTCAGTCTGGGGTTTCTGACTCCAAATCCAGAGCTCCTGGCAACCTCTGGCCAGAATCGTAACATCGTCAAGTAATTAGGGGATAGTACCATGTATAAAAAAAATGGGCTGTATGAATTTCACGAACTATTGGTAGTACAGACCAATAAATCGTAATATTCCTAATATAAGGTTGAACCAAATGAAACTGCCACTTTTGTAGGCCCCAAATGGTCAGATACTGGCAATTTTATGTGATTCAGCGTAATAAAGGAATTAAAAGAAAAAGGGAATGTGTCAACCTAAATTTAGAGTGCAATTTGGGACCCTGTTGTGTCTAAATTTTATAAGAAACAGGAAAAAAAAAATGGTGACGGAAGAATACATAAAGTATGCTACTCAGTATTTACACGCAAAATTCTCAAATACCAACAAAAAACACCGTTTCACATTTCACGTTCTATGCTCACCTTCCTCCCTGATTACTGGAATTCCTAAAGTCAGCTTTCTGGGGAACTTTCTGATTTTGAACTTGGGAGACGCCTACTGCCCTAGGTAACATACCTCTGCGGCCTGCAGAGAACCACCTATCTGCTCCAAGTTCCCGGTTCCCACTGTTCATCTACTTCAGAACCTTCCAGAAAGCTCCACAGGCAGCACTGAGGCCACTCCAGGGTCAAGAACTGAGTTTGCATTTCAGGTTTCAGCTACTGCTCCATCTGGGATTTTTCATGACGGCCAACAGTATTAGATTATCTGGGAAAGATGCCTGTCCAACAAGCAATTCTGACAGAAGCAGATTCGTCCCGGAGGAGATGGGAGTATCCACCCTGTTTCCACGGAGAGTTAAGTCCGATCGCTGAACCCCAGCAATCAAACAGTATCATCAGGGCAGCTGCTGGAAGCAGTGTAAGCAAACCCAGGTGCATCACGGCCGCCGTGCTGGTGTCCTCGGGTTCTGAAGGTTGCATCATTTCTACTTCCTAATGAACTCTGCTAAGGAACTAGACACAACTACATAAAGTAGAAATGTAAAATATTTTATCCTTCCCAAACGAAAATGCTTTGTGAAGTCTACAAGCATTTTTGTCCATGTATGTGTCCGTCATAAATGGACAAAAAAGCCACCATCCTTAGGACAAAAAGGTAAAAAGCAGCCTCCATCCAGAACATCTTAAACTATGAGAACTGCATCGGGAAACGGCTCCATGTTTGAGCTAAGAATATCTTCCATTCATGAAACCTCCAAAACTTAGAAACAGCCAGAAGAGAATGGCTTTCTAATCAAAACACTGTATTTCAATGCGAATATTCTGAAACATGGAAGAAAGCTAAGAGCTTCATTTGCTTGCAGTTAATCCAGAGGCCCAGGTAGGGGAAATGTGGACTCTGAGTTCAGAAACTGAGCTCTCCTGTATTTTTATCCTTTGTAAGCTTCGGGGCACTTCTCTGGAAGGAAAGGATGGGCCTATGTCACAAGGAAAGAAGGGCTAAATAAGATCAACGGTAAAGCGCTGATAGAATCCAGCTCATGGTCAGCACTGGTTAATGGTGGTGCAAATGTGTAGCACTTTTTTTTCCTTTGAGACAGAGTCTCCCTGTTTCACTCTGTCGCCCAGGCTAGAGTGCAGTGGTACCATCACTGCTGGCTGTGGCCTCACACTCCTGGGCTCAAGCAATCCTTCCGCCTCAGCCTTCCGAGTAGCTAGAACTACAGGTGTGCATCACCACACCTAGCCAAATCTTAAACATTTTTTGTAGAGATGAAGTCTTGCTATGTTGCCTAGGCTAGTCTCAAATGCCTGGATCCAACTGATCCTCCCATCTCGCCCTCCCAGAGTGCCAAGCTCCCACGACGAGGTACCCTGCCTCGCCTGTATCAATTTTTATATAGTTACATTTGTGGAGCACATAGTATATGCTGGATACTGCTCATTCAACCCTCATAATAACTTCATGATCTAATTAGCTTCGCTAACTCCATTTTAGATGAAGAAACTATGGCATCAATAAATTAACAAATATTGTTACTAAATATTTGGCCAAAGTCACACAGCTGGTAAGCGGCGGAGCTATGCTGAACCCAGGCAGAGGAACTCTGCATGCAATACTGACTTGCATTATTTTGATCGTTCATTTATATCTACTTTATTTCTTATATTTTATCTTCCATGTAATGTCTAACTTGTAACTCCATGGAACATGGATATCATGGAAAAATTCCATTTAAGAAAGGGCAGCTTCCCATATCGTCTAGCAGTTAGAAAAAAAATAAAAAGGAAAGGGCAACTAGATGTTCTTAACTAGAAAGGCGATAGAATTAGGCCAGGCACGGTGGCTCACGCCTGTATTCCCATGGCTTTGGGAGCCCGAGGTGGGTGGATCACTTGAGGCCAGGAATTCGAGGCTGGCCTGTGAAACACGGTGAAACCCTGTCTCCACTAAAAATACAAAAATTAGTCAGGTGTGGTGGCGGGCATCTGTAATCCCAGCTACTCGGGAGGTTGAGGCAGGAGAATAGCTTGTACCTGGTGGGTGGAGGTCACAGTCAGCTGAGATTGTGCCACCTCACTGCAGCCTGGGTGACAGAATGAGACTTTGTCTCAAAAACAACAACAAGATGATATAATTGGCAAAAATATAAAGTTAAAATTAATTAAAGTTAATCCAAAATTCTTCCAAGGAACAATAATTTGATTTTAAAAGACTGGGAAGTTTTGTAGACAGTGAAATTATATGTTTAAAACAATTTTTTATTTTTTGAAACAGAGTCCTGCTCTTTTGCCCAGGCTGGAGTGCAGTGGTACGATCTCGGCTCACTGCAACCTCCGCCTCCCAGGCTCAAGTGATTCTCTCAGCCTCCAAGTAGCCAGGATTACAGGTGCACACCACCACACCCGACTAATTTTTTTGTAGTTTTAGTAGAGATGGGGTTTCACCATATTGGTTAGGCTGGTCTCAAACTCCTGACCTCAAATGATCTGCCCACTTCAGTTTCCCAAAGTGCTGGGATTACCGGTGTGAGCCACCATGCCTGGCCAAAACAGTTTTCTTTAAGGCAACTCAATTTATTTTTACTTTTAATGTATTCATATTATGAAGAAAATTCATTTAAAAAATAACTTAAAAAACACAGATATTAGCAAAAAAGCACAGGCAAAGATGCTTAATATTACTGGTCATTACAGAAATGCAACTGAAGCCACAATAAGATACCGCCATCCACCTTTCAGGACAGCAAAAAAAAGTTTTTTAATAATAATTTGTAAGAAAACATTCCTCCCTCTAGGGTGAGCGTGACAGTAAGATTTCTCAGTAGGGGGTGCCAGAGGAACACAGCCGGGGTCGGACACTGCTGCTCCTTCTGGAGGCTGCGCTTGGTAAGTGTAGGTGTGATGACTTTGGTAATGAACTGCCCTAACCATGTGCCCGGAATTCACAGCCCCACAGCAACCCTCAGCCCCAGCCTAGCCCGCCAGCCTCATCCTGCTGCCCTCTCAACATGCATACTGTGCACTTGCACCCCAACTCCCCTTGCTGACGGGTCTCCTGCAGAGGTAACCCCAAAAAGCGTGCCAGGCTACCCACCCACAGTGGCACCCGCCTCCCTGTGTGCCTGCCCACTGGCCAGCATTCCCTGCACCCTGGAGGGTTGCTTCCTGCTTTCCCAAGGACTGTGGACCCGGTCTGCTCCTGGCAACCAGCAAACTTCACTGTGCCCCCAGTGAGGTCTAACTCACAGGCCCAGGGAGATGGTCCCCCTTTCAAGTTCATCCTTCCTTGAGTATTTTCCCTCAGCTTTAAGGTACCATACAGAGAGTTTTTAAAATCTTACAGTTACTCTTCTATAGTAGTAGCTTAATACTATTTAATATCAAAATGATATTCAAATCACTGTGTGGTTTCTATTTCCTGATTGGACCTAGGCTGATATAAGCACAGTATCTTCTTTTTGCCGATAGAGAGTATCTGCTAATAATGCATTTTTTACTGTTTTTATTTTTTCTTCTAATTTTACTGTAGTATTGTGGTTAAAAAATGTGGTCTATACAATTCCTCTTACTTGGAATTTACTGATACTCTTTTCATGTAAAGCATGGTCAGCTTTTTAAAGATGTGCTTCAGAAAACCGAGATTGAGAGGGTATGCCCTAAGTCTGTGTCTGCGCTTTTGCACTTCTGGGCGAGTCCTGCGTGCCAAGTATAACTCTAAAATATCTTTTTGAAAAGAAACTGATTCCCATAGTAATTCCTTCTTCCTTCTTGGAATTCATTTGTTGCATTTTTCCACCTCACATTCGTTAAGAAAGTAATTTGATTTGAGAGTCTGCCTTACCTAAATATCTATTTAAATGAGTAAGCCACCTGGTTTTAAAATAGAGATTTAGTTTTCCAGGCCAAATAATCTTCTGAAAGTTCTTTTTGGCTCTAGTTTTGAAGGGAATGAAAATAACATAGAAATTCAAGAGGTCATGAAATTCAAATAAAATTACTTCAACTTCAGTCATGTTCCAAAAGACATACAAACAGGTGAGCTCTTACCAGTGGAACGAGCAGGCTGATGAGGTCTGTCAGAGGCTTGCTGAGCAGCAGCAGGTCTTCGGCAGCCTGAGTGTCCTTTCCTGAGCCAGACTTCTGGGCCTGGAACAGGGAGAAGAGAAATGAAAGAGGGTCTCGGTGGCGAGTCAGCTTGGCTGAAGGAAACAGGACCACGCGGTCTGGCAGACACAAGGAGCTGAGGAAGCATCCTACCCCGGTTCCCGAGGACGGAATACATGGCGGCCCCAGAAGAGATACCATGCTTCGTTGTAACACAACAAGGAGTGTAGATATTGCCACTGCCGCCAGCTCAGGCCACAGAGGCTGGCCTGCACAGCACACAGATAAAGCAGTGATGGTGAGGTCCCATATACGGCAGCAGGCAAGCACTTTGTCTTTGAGAAGGAGTCTGGCTCTGTCGCCTAGGCTGCAGTACAGTGGCACGATCTTGGCTCACTGCAACCTCTGCCTCCTAGGTTCAAGCGATTCTCCTGCCTCAGCCTCCCAAATAGCTAAGATTACAGGCTCCTGCCACCACGCCTCGCTAGTTTTTGTATTTTTCGTAGAGATGAGGTTTCGTCACGTTGGCCAGGCTGGTCTCTAACTCCTGACCTCAGGCGATCCGCCCACCTCAGCCTCCCCAAGTGCTGGGATTACAGGTGCGAGCCACTGTGCCCAGGCAGGAGCACTTTATCTTAACCACCATCCAGAGACCAGGTGCTGAAGAAAACTGAGCTTTAGAGAAGCTGGGTAGTTTGTGTAACATTTCACAGATAATGGGTGATAGGGACAAGGCCAGAGGACCAAAGCCAGGCTGACTCCAAGTCTCAAACGCTAATCCCCCCGAGCACATTCAGGCACATTACGACACACGCCAAGTGCATTCTGCCATGCTTTCCTTCTCTACATGCACACATATGCTCCAATGACATCTAGAGTGTTTGTCCAATATAGTACTGCATGGAAAGGCTTCCAATATGGCTGTACATTCCTGCAGCTGTGTAGACTTAAATGAATGAAAATAAATGAGTGCTTTCTACATTGTGTGTCTTCTCCCAGGGGTTGTATAGATTGTCTAATTCTGAAGGAGACTTCTACCATAGAGATGAATAATTTTATACTGAAGAAAGGTACTGATTATTCCCTCGCATTTGCTATGATATGTACACATTCACACTCTTCCTCTCTGTTTCTACTTTTACTCCGAAGAAACAAAACCGCTTTTCAATAATGACCTTTGCCAGAGCCAAGAGAGCAGGCTGCGCTGCGCTGTCCTTCACCTGGACTCCGGGCCCTTCTCATAAACTCGCTTCCTTCTGCACTTCCGGCCTATGCACAGAATTTAAGTTGCCTCTTTGGATCAGAAGAAGCTGACTGAAAATCGGACACCTGCCTTTTAACACCCTGCACGTCTCAACAGGTGAGGAGAACGAGGGCCATCACCAGCTTGGAGCTTCCCTGAGTGACGTCATCGGAGACGGAGAATCTCCTTTCAGGAAACAAACATGCAGCACTACCCAGAGGCCTGAACCTTCTGGAACGCTGGCCGCTGGTCCCTTGCCTCTGAAGCATGATCTGACATGGAATATTAGACTTTCCGCATCACCACATTATCCCTCAGAGCAGACCAATCTCCTCCTGGGAGAGATCGGGCCGTCCTGCAAGTCAGCAATGAGGCAGCAGCGAGGGGAGGGTGCCTCCTGTCCAAACACACAGAGGCAAGCCAGTGGGGCCACAGCCCAAGAAACACCGTGGGGCTTTTTCCACCAGGATGTCCCCTGGTCCTCCAGATCCTCCAAGACCTACAGGGTGGGTCACAGTCACCAAGAAACATCGACCCCACCCACCAGTATCCATGTGCCACCTCCTTACAATTTTGCCCAGAGTTCCAGAAGAAGGAGAAAGCTACCGCTGTGCACAACAGAGAAGTGGCACAGAAGACAGGCAGCAGAAACCGCACCCTCCCCACAGAAGGACTGCCCACAAAGGGGGCTCTGTGCAACACAGACACCGACCTGGATGCAGCAGCAAGCAC
>NW_016107444.1:4556543-4603807 GCF_001604975.1 Cebus imitator
TCAACGCAGATGCCCAGGCTGCCCGCCGAGCACCGAAGCCCCCAGAATCAACGCAGATGCCCAGGCTGCCTCGCCTCTCCGCCTCACTCCAGTTCTCCAGCATCACACTCCCTCATGTCAGCTACTGACTCCTGGACATGCAGCCCCCTGTGGGCATCGTGCACAGGGCCCGTGTCCCCGGCGTGATGCCATGACTGTCTGCTCCATCCAGGTCCTCCGCCCTGGCCTCTGGTCCCACTGAGACCTTTCCAGAGCGCACTCCCCTCTGTCACTGCTGTGTGAACTCACCCCACTCCCAGCAAGCCCTCTGCTGTCTATTACAGCCCAGGTGAGACGGTGCCAGGCTGGGCTAGGGTGGCAGCAGCAGGGTTGAGAGAAGCACCCTGATGGGTTTGATATTTATAGTAAATCTACATGATTCGGTGACAGATTAGATGTGGGGCAGCAAAATGAGGGGAATTTCAAGAATGCCTCCCAGGTTTCTGGCTTGCTGGCAGGGAGATGGATTTGGGAGGCGGATCGTGAGTTCAGCTTTGGTCTACGGGGCATTCTAGCGGTCATACTGCGCAAGCTGCTAGGTATACAAGTGTTCATTTCACTGAAGAGCTTCACGTAGAAATATACATTTAATAGCCGCAAACATATGAAACTAAAGAAGCAGGCATTCCTTTGGAACCTGTTATCCTTTTAGTTAAACCATGAGATCCTAGAGAGTGGAGACTGAATCATATTCATCTCTGCATTGCGGACACGCACCGTGACGGTGTTTGGGGCACAGTGAGTGTTGAATCGATCCGAGCCACACCGCCGATGGTTATGCTCCGGTGTGTGCTAAAACCTGCTGGGGGTATAAGACAGGAACTCGGCTGGGTGTGGTGGCTCAGGTATAATACCATTCTCTTACTTCTAACATTGCTACACGAATCTAGTGCACAGAAGTAGGCAATCAACAGAGGTCTTCTAAATAAACACAGAGGTAAGGCATCTGTAAAGAACAAGAGATGTTAATTTCTCAAGTAGTTCCTGTCTTATTTATTTACTTATTTGGAGATGGAGTCTCACCCTGTTGTCCAGGCTGGAGTGCAATGGCACGATCTCAGCTCATTGCAACCTCTGCCTCCTGGGTTCAAGCAATTCTCCTGCCTCAGCCTCCTGAGTAACTGGAATTACAGGTACCCACCACCACACATTGCTAATTTTTTGTATTTTTAGTAGAGACAGGGTTTCACCATGTTGGCCAGGCTGGTCTCAAATTCCAGACCTTGTGATCTGCGTGCCTCAGCCTCCTAAAGTGCTGGGATTACAAGTGTCAGCCACCAGGCCCAGACTTTATTTTTATTTTTTGAGATGGAGTCTCACTCTGTCACTTAGGCTGGAGTGCAGTGGCATGATCTTGGCTCACTGCAACCTCTGCCTCCCAGGTTCAAGTGATTCTCCTACCTCAGACCCCCAAGGCTGGCAGCCAGGACTACAGGCATGTACCACGACACCCGGCTAATTATTTTTATAATTTTTTTATTTTTAGTAGAGACAAGGTTTCACCATGTTGGCCAGGCTGATCTTGAACCCCTGACCTCAGATGATCTGCCCACCTGGGCCTCCCAAAGTGCTGGAATTGCCAAGCAAGAGCCACCAGGCCCAGCCCAGTTCCTGCCTTATGTCTCCAGCAGGTCTTGGCACACACCGGAGCATAACTGTCAATGGTGAGGCTCGGGGCAATTCAATCCAGCACTCCCTGTGCCTCCAGACACCATCACGTTACACGTCCGCAATGCTAAGATGAACATGATTCAGTTCCCACTCTCTAGGATCTCACGGTTCAACGAAAAGGATGACAAGCTCCACGTAACTGTGCTACGGCAGAATGTGAAAACTGCTATAGCAGAGGTGGAAATGCAGTTTGGGTGAAGGAGGGAAGGATGGTGTCACAACTGACTTTATCGCCTGGATGGTGGGTCTACTAGAAGTCACGGAGTGCAGGTATTTCACACGTGGCAATTTCACGAGGGAAGGCACAGGAGTGCAAGCACAGCATCCGTTTACAAGATGGCAGTGCAACTGTCTGGTTGGAGCATGGGAGCACGGAGGTCCGGCAGCTGAGCTGGGAGGTACCCTGGGGCTGGACTGCAGAAAGCCTCGAATGTCTTGGCAAGGAGTCAGAGCGTTCTAGATAATGTGGTGCCACTGAAGGTTTTCAAAGGAAGGGAGAAACTGTGAGGACGACGGGCTGTGACAGAGAAATCCCATCCACTTTCAACAACCAGACAGAGGGTGGTTCACGGTGAAGGCCAACAAGGGGAAGGCCATGAAGGAATCGAGTTGGATAATTATAAGACATGCTAAAAACAGACAGCCCCCCACCACGGACAGCCTTTGTGTGTGTGTGAGACGAAGAGAGCCCCAGCAGCCTCCTTACAGCCTTTCAACAACACGGACACATCTGCAAACTGACAGCAGCTAATGGCCCTACTACGAGGCAGGTGATGTAACCAGCTTCCCCACACCACCCCCGGAAGGATAAACAAGGTCCAGATGGGAAAGTCAGGTGACCTGAATTAGAATAATAAAGGTCTGTCTTCCCTAGAAAAGCCCTCCGTAATCTCAACACTGGGTTCGGTCCCCTGTCCCATTATTCATTCCACAGCATCAAACGGCTTTCAATTGCTGCATTTTCACACATGCGATAAGATGAAGACCTGCTTCGTTACTTGTAGTTGACAGTCTTCCCTGTTAAACTGCAAGCTTCCTGAGAACAAACACCCTTTCTCTCTTGATTCCTGCTGAAATTCCAGGAGCCTATGCCAGGCTCCTAAGTGCAAAGTAGCTCACGAGCCTGCTAGGAGTCAGTCAGTAAATATGAACAGAGGGCTTCTCCATGCACCAGGACATAGAAATGAGACATTCAGGACCCACAGGAGGCCCCCTGTAAACAAGAAAGGAAGCACCTTTCTTCTTGTTACGTTCATGATACAGAAAACACTTCTTGGCCACCTTCACTGGGCCAGGTGTATGTACACCACTTTATATTTACATATAATTACATCTATTTTATTCTCCCATTGAGGTCCCACAGCCACCCTACAGAGTAGTGATCACACCTACTTTGCAGATGAGGAAACTGACACTCAGGTGCAGTGACCTGCCCGAGGTCATACAGGGTGGGGAGTGGTATAGTGGTGTGTCTGGGCTTTGAACCTAAGGCATTCCAGCCTGCATGGCCCACGTGTCCCCATCACACCAGCGAGTCTCGGGCACTTCGTCTCTGCCTCCATGTCTATCACACATAACATTCAGGGGTGAGCAGGGACCAGTTCTAAATCATAGGAAGGTAGTGGGTAGGGACTGAACTTCTGATGGAGACTGATACGTGCCTGCCTCCGCTCCCCACATCGCACCCCTCTCCTCCCTGGAAAACTGCTTTGTAATTCTAAGCATCATTATAATTTTAGACACTGGACTCTCAATTCTGCTGAAAGAAGCTGCTACCAGAAGTAGATATAGGTTTTAAGTGCAGAAGAATCCCTGGTGTGAGAAGGATGTCAATAAATGGAAGGGGTGAGTGAGAGTTTGGGGAAGTACTTATGGCTCTGTGTTTCACGGCAGGTATGTCTTTGATTCACATTCCATTTCTTTTCCCAACTCCTTCAACGAATTCAGCCTCAAGGACTCCTCCTCCTTCATATTGACACCTGGTGTCACAGAGATCAAAGTCGGTGGTCAAGGCCGAAAGCAATACACAGCAGACATTATAAGGGACGATTTAGAGAGATGACAGCAGCAAAATGTACAGTGGTATGAAAACAAAAAGAGCGGTCCACCAGGAAACTAGAAAGCTGGAAACAGAAAATTCAAAAATATTTTGTATTAAGAGGTTTGCTTTTAAAACATCCCTGAATATCTACCTAATCTCTTGTAGTCAAAAAAAGAATTTCTATTGTTCTGAAGATTTTTAACTTCTGATCCTTTTTTTTTTTTTTTTTTTCCTGGTCTACAATTTACAAGACAGTCTTTTACAGATAATCATCAGGCATCCCACGAGAATAACTATCAACTATGTCTCAAAGAATTACAGAATCTACGACTATGGAAGCTGAAATAAGAAACAGTGTTCTCGGAAGAGAAGTTTACCAGAAGAGATGGGAAGGGAGAAATATGCCATTTGGGATGATTTAAGTACTTCACAATGCTTTAACTATTAATTTGGAATTATTATAAATAAGCAAATAAAAGCCGCTAGGTAATTCAAAGACTATGGCTTTTTAATTAATCTACTGGCTTTACAGTTTGGGTTAAATACTTAGTAACTAACAATATTTGTTGAGGGGATCTTGGAATTGCTTATTAAATCATATGAGACAAGCTCAATACTTGAGCAGCTTCGCTGTGGATACAAGATGTCATTCGTCGTAATGATGAATAACAGAGGCTATCCAAGGGTCTGGGGATTGATTCTTGGTTCTGCCACAGTGACTTTGGCAAAGTATCAAAACAATTTGGTTTCAACTTTAGCTTCTGCATGTATCCAAGCTAGGATGCTGCTATTTGATATACATCTCTTGCAAATTGTATTGGGATTTTAAATATAACAGTAAATTCACATTGGCCCCGTCACTTTCACTTGATCTAAATATCAGCTGACTCAATTGGTTAGACAGAACATTAAATGAAACAGGAATAGGAAGGTACTCTATAAAACCACACCTCCTTCCTGCCGTAGAGCATGGTGCTAAGTAAACACAGATTATAGTTTGTGGTTGATTGGCTTTTTCCATAGCCATGGAATACACCTCTGTTCCTCAGAACCATCTCCCAACTCCATGATCTCAGTCATCAGGGAAAGCAAGTGAGCTTATGTTATGTCAGTATGTATATGTCCCTACAAATACACACACACCCGTATGTACATAAACCCCCAATCCGTTATTCCTAGAAAGCTGACCTGCCCTGCAGAAGGGGAACTGGAGAGCCATGTCGGGACGTGAAAGCCTGCACACCACTTGGCTAACCTAGGATGTGCCTGAGGGAAATGCTCTCTTTGGTCAGGAGTGCTTTCCCACCTAATGCTCGCTGTCTTTGCTTGGCGGCCTCCCCTTCTTTCCCTGAAGATTCCTACCAAATTCTCTGTTCTTGTCATTGGTCACCCAAAGACGACTATTTGGTAGACACTCTCCACAGAGGGATGCGTTCTTTTAAATAAGTAAAAAGACATTAAAAGAAGATAAAGAATAGAACGAAAGGGAAGCATGGCACGGCATAGGGCTGCTCCAGACCCAGGAAAACAGATCCTCTACCTGCAAAGCCAAGCGCACAATCCCGGAGGTATAGGTCAGCATGCTGTGCAGAATCTCCAGCAGGGAGGACAGCAGTGCCGCTGCCATCTCGTCCTTGTTTTTACTGTTCACATCTAAGCACAATGTGGCAGTTTCAGTGAGCAGGTTACAGATGTGACTGACGAGTCCTGAGGGTAAAAAAGGAAAAGAAAAAAAAATCACAAAGTACAGAAATGTGTCCTGTGAGCCAAACAGAGAGGCACTCTGGCTCTGTGCTGCATAAACCCTAAGCAGTGCTTCACCTGTGCCAGACTCACTGAGGAAAGCTGTTTAAAATACAGGTTTCCAGGCCTCACCCCCAAGGAGTCTGCTAAGGAGTCGGGGACGGGGCTGAAGAAAACACTTGAAAAAGAAGTTCTCCCACGTGATTTTGATGCCGAGGTTCCAAACCACAGCTTGAGAAACACCGTCTTGCATGGGCAGGCTTCACAGGGTCTGAGGACTGACAACGACGGTCCCCAGATTCTCGTTTGAAGGCAGTGCTCAGTGCATGACCAAGGACCACAGTGGACCCAGGGGCCTGGCCTATCGGTGGGTCTACTAGCAGCTGGGTGGTTTCAGCAATGCAGCTCAAAAATTAAGATTCATTATCATTTTAAGAAATTTGAAATTCAGAAATTACGAGGTGCCATTCCTGTGTCTCTGCAAACCTTGTATTAACAGTGTGGCTGGTCTTCACCAATGTTTAGTTTGACATAGTCTGTTACGACAAATACATTTTCACATTTTGGGGGTGTTATTGTTTAAATTTAAATTGACATTTTTATGCTATTGTATGGTGTTACCCTCTGAATTCACAAACATGAAATACAACAAAAGTGAAATTACAATATGAAATAATGCTATAAACCTAAATGATGAATGAGAACTTTGGCACCAGCAGAGCATCATAAATTCAAATGTCCCTCAAAAAAAAGTGAATTTTCAAAGATAAATATTTCATACGAGCAGATGGGGAAAAGCATGGTGAGAAGTCTGATGTGTCTGATGTGTATTAAAAGCTGCATTTTATTGGATCTGAAATCTGCCTGTTCCTAGTCCAGATCAGCAGCTGAATGGAAGCTCAGCTGCGCACAGGCACGTGGGTTTCAGGATCTGCTCCACACAGTGCACCCTGTCACTTCCACCAGGACAACCCAGTCTTCCTGACAACTGCAAAATTCTCATCAAATTATTGTCAGACTACAAAAGTGAACTAATTTCGTCACTAAAGGCAGAGACACACCAAAAACATAGACACATCATTCCAAGTTATACCCCCTGTGGCAAAAAAAGGTATAAATCTCACACAGCTGCTAAGATGTCCATAAAAACAAAAACAAAATTGAATTTCAAGGCTGAAAATAAACACACTTGAAAGTACAATGAATTACTGCCAAAACTTCCTTATCAAATGACAAGGTCTGATAACCCACATCATCAATGGCACATAGCGCAGCAAAGCAATTATTACAGCATGTGCACTGCGCCACCGGGCACTCCTCAGAGTTACCGTGCATCACCCACACAGGCCAGGAATCAGCACTCGGCATCTGTGAGCCGTGGATAGTGCAGAAGGGCTTGAAAACACAGTATCTGCTAAACATGTGCTGCAAGAGAACAGGTTTTTCATCTGGGGTTCCTGATGACTTTGTGACATGTCACACAGATGGTCAAAGGCAAAGGGGGTGAGTACTGGTGGAGTCCAGCTCTGTGAGCAGCAGAGAAGGACACGGTTCTTTATGAAGCAGAGGTGGGCCCCAGAGCACCCATCTCATCTACATACTGCTTACTTCAGGGTAAACAGCTGCTGGGTGTCAATGCTCTCCTTGATCTTCCTTCAGTCTTCAAGGAAGGAGTACAAAGAATGAATGAATCAATTCCAGTCTGTTGTGTAAAAACAGGCAACAAATGCCCAGCTCTGGCTTCACACACTGAAGTCAGCAGCTCCCGAGGGAAGGTTCTCAGATAAGACTAGAAATGAAGTATGAGATAAAAATATTTCTCCACAGCAGTGATAATGCCAGCAAAGCCCATTCATATGATTTATAGGAAGCTCATCTCAGCCATATTTTTGGTGTTCTTCATAGCCAGAACTTTCACTTCAGGGTCAAAATGCATGTTTTTGATGTTTAAATGTTTTTATTAAAACAAGGAAAGTCATGAGACAGTTCAGTGAAATGAACCTTTTACCCCTTTCAACTATATCAACATTTTGACTATTTTATCTGTCTTGAAGCATTTTAAAGTGAATACCAGACAACATCTGATCTCTCCTGTAAATACTTCTGTATAACAGATACTTTTTAAATAAAATTGCCACTTTAAAAATTAATGTATTTCTAATATATTCCTCAACTGTCTCAAAACTACACCTTTTTTAAACGATGAGTTTGTCTAGATCAGGATGCAAACCAGCTCCATAAATTCCACTTGGACATGGACCTTAAGTCTCCTGTAATTTCTAACAGTCCTTCCTCTACTGACATTTTTTATCCCATGTATTTGTTGGATACATTAGAACAGTTTTCTTGTAGATTTTCTCATGGAATTGTTCCTATAACCCTACATGTCCTATAAATTGGTAATTGCACCTAGAGACTTGATTCAATTCAGGTTCGATTCCTTTGGTAAGAATACCTGTGGATGGATTCTTTGGATTTCCTGTTGCATCTTGTCTGGAAAGATACACCATTTGTCTTAGCGAAGTTAAAATTGATCCATGGACTCAAGGGTTGTTATTTTGAAAAGGAAAAGCAAGATAAATGTGTATTATTTCTTGTCATTTACCGGTTTTCAGAACAACGATTCTGGAGTGTTAGCAACTACCACAGATCAGCAAGGTGGGAAGTGGGTAAGGTAGAGGGAGACAGATACTACCAAGGTCACTAGAGCATTCATTTTGTAGCATCATTGTGAACATAATGGATTTTTAAATAATATGTATTATGGGTTCCAATTGATTTCAATTATTATTCATGTGTATGCTCAAAATGTCCTATTTTTGGCCACTAAGAGTCCCTTGAAAGTATCCTTGTTTCTGCTATAGCAATGTGACTTGAGTTCATATTACAGAATTCCTGTCTCTGACTGGACATTAAACTTCTCCAGGAAGCCTGGTTTGGCTCAATGAGAATTTGTACTTAGAGACCATGGTCTGAGCACTCGGGATGTTCACTGCTACTGAGTCACTGATTCAGTAAATGGAGATCTATCTCTTTAAGAAAAATGAGTTTGGGCAGATATTTCTAATGCCAGAGTGCAGAAACAGACCCGCAATTATATGGTCAAGTGAATTTCAACAAGAAACTCTTCAGAAAAAATAAATCCTTTTCAACAAAAGGATGAGGAAAAGCTAAGTATCCAAAGGGGGGAAAAAGAGAGATCCTTGACCACCTCACACAATACACAAAACCCAATTTCAGATGAATGACAGATCTAAACATACAAGCTAAAACTATACAGGTTCTAGGAGAAAATGTAAGAGAAGATCTTTGCAACTAGGAGGAAGGCAAGATTTCTTAAGATCCCAAAACATCTGGTCTTTAAAAAAATTGGTGAGACTTCATTAAAAATTAAAGCTTTTGCAATTCAAAAGAAACTAATAAGAAATAAGTAAGAAAGCCAAAGCCTAGGTGGAAACACACTCTCTTTCTTTCTGTATGTGTATATATATGTGTGTGTCCAAAAACCTATATCCAGAATATACAAACAATTCCCACAACTCGTTAAAAAAAATCAAATTTTTAAAAAATGGGTAATATATGTGAAGAGCCAGTTCACAAAAGATGTAACGGTCAATAAGTATATGAAAAGTGTTCAGATCACTACCATCAGGGAAATGCACATTAAAATCACAATGGGATATCACCACACATACATATAAATAATCATCATCTAAAAAACAAACACCAAACATTAGCAATGATGCACAGCAACCAGACTCACATATATTACTGATAAAAAACAGTTGGTATTTTTATTTTTAATAAATTTAAATATACATTTACCATATTATCCAGAAATCCTACTCCAAAGTATTTATCCAAGTAAAGATTCATTAGAGCCTTATTCAAAATAGCCCCAAACTATGGCCGGGTGTGGTGGTTCACAACTGTAATTCCAGCACTTTGGGAAGCCAAGGTGGGCTGATCACTTGAGGCCAGGAGTTCAAAACCGGCCTGGCCAACATGGTGAAACCCATCTCTAGTAAAAAGGAAAAAATTAGCTGGGCATGGTGGCACACACCTGTAATCCTAGCTACTCAAGAGGCTGAGGCAGGAGAATTGCTTGAACCCAGAAGTCAGAGGTTATGGCCAAGATTCTGCCACTGCATTCCAGCCTGGGTAACAGGCTGTAACTCCGTCACACACATTAAAAAAAAAAAGCCCCAAATTAGAAACAGCCCAGATATCCAACAACAGGAGACTAAACAAATTGAGATACAGTCATACAATGGAATATTACTCAGCAGCTAAAAACCTCAAACACTGAACTTTACAAAAACATAGATGAATCTCAAAAATAAAAAAAAATGCTGAGAGATAAATTCCAAAAATTAAAGAATTCTACAAAGTAAGTTGCCTGAACACATTTATTTAAGGTATTAAAGAGAACTTGTCTCTACTGATTGGGATCAGAAGTTATTTCTAGGAGAGGGGAAGATGGAATTTTCTAGGGTGACAGAAATGGTCTATACTTTGATGGGGTGTTAGTTACAGCAGCACATGCATTTTTCAAAACAAATATAAGATTTGTACCTTTTACTGAATATAAAATATACTTAAGTTAGAAAATGCAGAGCTAAGAAAAAACAGGTTGAGACAAACTAGAAGAACGCTTGAGGGAGATAAATGAAACAGTGTGTGCTGTTAACAGAATTTACTGAGCATTTGCTCTGTTCCTGGCACTATATTCTCACTGAAAGAAATGGGGAGTGAGTTTCCAGGTAATTTTAGGTTAACTTTTAAGATACACTGAATTTGATGTAACAAAGGGGCATCCAAACAGCTAATGTCCAATGAGATTAAGCCCTGACAACAGTTAAAACTGGAAGACAAAAAAAAGAAAAAAAAAATGGGAGAAAAGAAGCAAATATGATCTGAGAGAACAGAAAATCTCCCAAAGGACAGTCAGCTTTAGAGAGAAACGGAGTCAAAGACTTGGGGTTGAATAAGTCCCAGACAGGGGAAAGGATTTACAGAAGAAATAAAGGCAAAAGTGCTAATATAATAGAGTAGGAATCATGACAATATGAAGTAATGGATATCAAGGAATAACTAGAATTAAAAAGAAAATGGGTGTCAGGAATGCCTAGTTGGATATCTTCAAAATGGAAGAATAGGTCGTCTTAGGCTTCACCATACTCCACAGAAAGTTCTATCAACAACTATCCACAGATATGAACACTTTGGTAAAATCCTCCAGAACTGAGGTCAGCTGTGTGGTTTATGGAACTTTTCCACATTATTTTGGCTATGCCACCCTTCCTCCTCCCCAAGGTTGGCATAGTGCCACAGAGAGAGGATTCTCCAGGGACTGGGGTTTCTACGGAGGAAAAAGAAAACCAGAGGTGGACAACCATCTTCCCTAGCATTCTGTGACACTTTCCAGAACGCCCACTCCTATCTTACCTCACAGGGAACACAGGAGAAAATGGTACCACTAGACCAACTGGGATTAGGCAGAAACAAAAGAGGTGGAGTCCAAAGCAAACAGGACATAGATACAGTGTTAGCTTTGTGTACCTGTCAGCAGCAGCGCCCAATCAGTTAATAGTCCATCCAACTTGAAAAGCTGAGCCAGTCATTCCAGAAGTGATCCAAAGTTCTACCTAGCTTAAATCCCTACACAGCCAGCCTCCAGGACCAGCATCACGCCTTACCACAAAGCCTTGCATCCAGGGAGAAAGGCAATCATCACAGCAAATCTACAAAGAGCAGGGGCTCTATCTGAGTTTAAACAGCACTCAGTCCAGCTTCAAGGCTCACCTAAAGAGCCTGCCTGGACAGAGAGACAAAACTCAACTGTGCATTTCTAATGAACACAGCAGCTGCTCCCATCCATTCCAAACAGCATCCTGATCACAACCTTTCCTGCAACCCTGTTCAACTGCTGAACTCAAATAGTAAAACTACCCAGAGAATATACCCCCACAACCCAGTCCAATCACGGGCCACTGTATTGCCAGAGATCAACCAGCTGTTCTCACTGGATAGAAAAGCTCAGCCAACTGCCTCATCGAAATTGAAAGCAAAGGCAATGGCCCAGCCACCTAGAGAGCCCAAAACAAACCCTGCCTGCCCATGGCCATTAAAGTTGGCCTATCTACAATAAAAGCTAAATGAAATAGTAAGGGTCTATCCCTGCCAAACAAACAAAACACCTTAAAAACCTAAAAACATGGCTATCTCCTCAACTGCACAAATACCAATGCAAGAACAAGAATAACAAAGAATCAGGAAATCATAATATCCCCAAAAGAAAATAACAAAGCTCCAACGATAGACCCTAAAGGGTCAAATTTTATAAACAGAAATACTAGAGACAATACTAAACTGAAAAGTGTGAATGAAAAGCTTCAACATCAGGCTCCCTCAAACTGATTAATCAGTTAACTCAAAGATAAAACATCTGAAATTATCCAATCAGAACTGCAAATAATTACATAAGAGTGAATAAAGCCTGCAGGGAGTATGGAATATCATTAAGAGACCTAATCTATGCATAAGGGGAATTCAAGAAGGAATAAAAGAGAAAAAAATCCGGAAAGCACTTTTAAAGAAAATAATGGCTGAAAACTTTTTTAAATTTAGGGGTAGATGCCAACCTTCAGGTAAAGGAAGCACAGAGGTCTCCAATCAAAGGAAACCTAAAGAAGAGTTTACCAGGACACATCATCAAATTATGAAAACTCAAAGATGAAGAAAAAATGTGGAGAGCAACAATTAACATTACATCCAAGGGAGTTCCAATACAACCCTCAGCAGATTTCTTAACAGAATTTCTGCAAGGCAGGAGAGAGGGGTATGATTTATTCGAAGTGCTGAAGGAAAAAATGCTGTCAAACAAGAATACTTTACCCAACAAAGCTGCCTTTCCAAAATAAAAGAGAAAAACTTCCCAGACAAACAAATGCTAAAGGTATTCATCACAACTAGGTCTGCCTTACCTGACTGGCTACAGAGAGTTAAGTTAGAACAAAAAACCACTAATTAATAACATAAAACACATAAAAATCACAAAACTCAATGGTATATGTAATACAAAACCATATTCAGGATACTTTAGAACTCTAATGGTGGCACATAAAGCAGTTTTACTCCTAGTATGAGGGTTCCAGGGAAAAAACTACTAATAATAACTATATCTAAAATAAATTGTTAAGAAATGCATAATATAAAATTATGTAAATTCTAGTATCAGAAACATGACATGGGGGCAATAAAAGTGTAAAGCTGTACACAAAGTTAAGAGGTTATTGGCTTGAAACAGACTGTTATAAGATGTTCTTTGTAAGCCTCATGGTAATCACAAAATAAAAATAGATATAGACACACAAAACAAAAATAGAAAAGACTGAAAGCATCTATTGAAAGCAACTATAGAAAACCATCAAACTGCAGAGGAAGGCAAGAAAGGAAGAAATAAACAAAACAACTAATAAAATGACAGAAGGCCTTGCCTATCAATAATTACCTTGAATGTAAGTGAATTAAATTCTCCAACAAAAAGACACAGAGTAACAGAATGATTTAAACAAACAAACAAACAAAAAACAAAACAAAAACCAAAGGACAAGACCCAACTATAAGCTGCCTATAAGACACTCATCTCACTTTTAAGGACACATACAAACTCAAACTAAGAAAGTGGAAAAAGATATTCCATGCAAAGGGAAACCAAAAGAGGGCAGAGATACTTACATTTATATAAAACAAAACAGACTCTAAACCAAAATTACAGAAAGAAACAACGAAAAATGTCATATAATAATAAAAGGGTCAATTCAACAAGAGAATATAACAACTGTAAATATACATGCGCCCAACATCAGAGTACCTAAATATATAAAGCAAATACTAAAAGATCTAAAGGGAGAGATAGACTGCAATACAAGAACAGTGTGGGACTTATCCAACTTACAGCAATGGACAAATTATCCAGACAGAAAATTAGTAAGAAAACACGGGACTTGAACAACACTATAGAATGAACTAACAGACATATGCAGAACATTCCATTCAACAATAACAAACTATACATTCTTCTAAAGCACACATGGAACATTCTTCAGGACAGATTACATGTGAGAAAAAGTCTTGACAAGTCTTTATCAGTATTCACAAATTTAAGAAGATTGACATTATAGCAAGTACCTTTACCAACTAGAAAGGTAAGAAACTGAAAAATCAACAACAGGAGTAATTTTGGAAAATTGACAAATACATGAAAAACAACACATCCCTGAACAATCAATGATATAAATTATTTTCACATTCCTGAACAATCAATGATATAAGATCAATATATAAATTATATATTGATTTATAAATCAATGTATAAATTAAACAGGAAATTTTATAAAAATTGAGACAAATAAAAATGGAGATAAAAAAATACTAAAACTTTTGAGATACAGCAAAAACAGTTCTACAAAAAAAGTTTATTGCAATAAGTGCCTATATCAAGAAAGAAAGATCTCAAATCAAAAAACTTAATACTATGTTTCAAAAAATAAACAAAAGAACAAGCTAAGCTCAATTTTAGCACAAAAATGTCAGCAGAAAACAATGAAACAAAACTAGAAAAGCAATAGTATGTAAACTAAAACTTGTGGGTTTAAAAAAAAAAAAAAAAAAAAAAATCGAGAAACCTTTAGCTAGACTAAGCAAAAAAAGGGATGACTCAATAAAATCAAAAATGAAAGAGAAGACATTAAACAGAAATATAAAGAATCATAAAAGACTACTATAAACAATTAAATGCCAAAAAATTAAATAACTTGGAAGAAAGAATGTATTCCTAAACACATATAACCTATTAAGACTAAATCATGAAGAAAAAAAATTTGGGCCTGTGGTTCATGCCTGTAATCCCAGCACTTTGGGAAATGAAGGCAGGCAGATCACCTGAGATCAGGAGTTCTAGACCAGCCTGGCCAACATGATGAAATCCTATCTCTAATAAAAATATAAAAATTTACCAGGTCTGGTGATACATGCCTGTAATACCAGCTACTGTGGAGGCTGAAGCAAGAGAATCACTTGAACACAGGAAGCAGAGATTGCAATGATCAGAGATCACACCACTGTACTCCAGTCTATGTGACAGTGTGAGACTGTTAAAAAAAAAAAATCTGAATGGATCAAAAGAAGATAAAATAAATAATGAAAAATCTTTTGTCAATGAAAAGCCCAGGACCTAATGGCTTCAGTGTTGAAATCTACCAGACTTTTTTTTGTTTTGTTTTGTTTTGTTTTGTTTTGAGACGGAGTTTCACGCATGTTACCCAGGCTGGAGTGCAATGGCGCGATCTCGGCTCACCGCAACCTCCGCCTCCTGGGTTCAGGCAATTCTCCTGCCTCAGCCTCCTGAGTAGCTGGGATTACAGGCACGCACCACCATGCCCAGCTAATTTTTTGTATTTTTTGTAGAGACGGGGTTTCACCATGTTGACCAGGATGGTCTCGATCTCTTGACCTCGTGATCCACCTGCCTCGGCCTCCCAAAGTGCTGGGATTGCAGGCTTGAAACACCGCGCCTGGCCTCTACCAGACTTTTAAAGAAAACCTAATACAAATCCTTCAAAAACTCTTCCAAAAAATAAAAGAGGAAATGATACTTCCAAATTGTTTTTATGACCCCAGCATTACCCTCATACCAAAGCCAGACAAGGATATCACAAGAATAGAGACTTACAGGCAAATGTCTTTGATAAACACAGATGTAAAAATACTCAATACAATACTAATAAACTAAATTCAATAATACATTAAAAGAATCATTCACTATGAGATTTGTCTCTGGCATGCAAGGATGGTTCAATATATGCAAATCAATATACATCAAATAAGAATGAAGGAAAAAAATTATATAATCAACAGTTGCATAGAAATAATTTTACATCCTTTGCCTACTTTTTGATGGGGTTGGTTTTTTTTTGTAAGTTTAAGTTCTTTGCAGACTGAATATTAGCCCTTTGTCAGATGCGTAGATTGCAAAAATTTTTTCCCATTCTGTTGGTTGCCGGTTCACTCTAATGATAGTTTCCTTTGTTGTGCAGAAGCTCTTAAGTTTAATTACAACCCAGAAAACATTTATGCAGCCAACAAACATATGAAAAAATGCTCATCATCACTGGTCATCAGAGAAATGCAAATCAAAACCACATTGAGACACCATCTCATGTCAATTAGAATGGCGATCATTAAAAAATCTGGAGACAACAGGTGCTGAAGAGGATGTGGAGAAATAGGAACAATTTAACACTGTTGGTGGGAGTGCAAATTAGTTCAACCATTGTGGAGGGCAGTGTGGCAATTTCTCAGGATCTAGAACTAGAAATATCATCTGACCCAGCAATCCCATTACTGGGTATATACCCAAAGGATTATAAATCATTCTATTATAAAGACACATGTACACGTATGTTCATTGTGGCACAGTTTACAATAGCAAAGACTTGGAACCAACCCAAATGCCCATCAGTGATAGACTGGATAAAGAAAATGTGGCACATATACACCATGGAATACGACGTAGCCAAAAAAAGGATGAGTTCATGTCCTTCGCAGGGACATGGATGAAGCTGGAAACCATCATTCTCAGCAAACTGACACAGGAACAGAAAACCAAACACCGCATATTCTTAGTCATAAGTGGTTGCTGAATGATGAGAACACACGAACACAGGGAGGGGAACATCATGCACCAGGGCCTGTTGGGGGGTGGGGGAGCTTAGGGAGGGATAGCCGGGGTTGGGGGGTTTAGGGAGGGATAACATTAGGAGAAATACCTAATGTAGATGACAAGGGGATGGATGCAGCAAACCATCATGGCGTGTTTATACCTATGTAACAATCTTGCACAATTTGCACATGTACCCCAGAACTTAAAGTATAACAAAAAATAATTAAAAAAATAATTTGACAAAATTCAACATCTTTTCATGATTAAAAATGCTCAACAAATCAATGTACTTAAACACAATAAAGGACATAGATGATAAGCACAGCTAGCATTATATTCAACGATGAAAAAATAAAACATTTTCCTCTAAGTTGCAGAAAGCCAAGATCGCGCCACTGCCCACTTATATTGAACACAGTATTGAAAGACCTTACCAAAATAAAAAAAAAAAAAAAAAAAAAAAAAAAAAAAAAAAAAATCCAAATAAAAAAGGAAGAAGTGAAATTGTTGCTGTTTGTCAACAATACAATCTTGTATATGCAAAACCCTAAAGATTCCACCATAAAATTGCTAGAACTAATAAACACATACAGGCCAAGCACAGTGGCACACAACTGTAATCCCAACAATTTGGGAGGCCAAGGTGGGAAGATCATTTGAGGTCAGGAGTTCAAGAACAGCCTGTCCAACACAGTGAAAGCCCGTTTCTACTAAAAATATAAAAATTTGCTGGGTGTGACAGTGGTGCCTGCAATCCCAGCTACATGGGAGGATAAGGTAAAAGATGGCTTGAACCAGGTAGGTGGAGGTTGCAGTGAGTTAAGATTGTGCCACTGAACTCCGGGCTGAGCAACAGAGTAAGATTCTGTTTCAAAAAAGAAAAGAAAAAGAAAAAAGAAAGAAAAGAAAACCGAATACAGGGATATTTATTTAAAAAAAACATAACTAAGTAAGTTGTAGGATAAAAAAATCAACACAAAAAAAGCAATGGTGTTTCTATATACTAACAACAAACTTTCTAAAAAAAGAAATTAAAAAAATGTCATTTACAATAGTTGTAAAAAATACTCAGAAATAAATTTAAGATAGTGAAAGAACTGTACCTGGAAAACTATAGAAAATTAAAAAGAAAAAGAAAAGAAATGAACAAAAACACAAATAGACAGAAAAATATCCCATGTTCATGGATTGGAGGAATTGATATTGTTAAAATATCCATTCTGCCTAAAACAATCAACAGATTCAATGTAGCAATCCCTAATAAAACTTCAAAGGCATTCTTCATAAAAATAGTCAAAACAACTGTAAAATTCAAATGGAACCACAAAATAAATTCATATGGAGCCCCTAAATGGCCAAGGCAATATTAAACAAAAAGAACAAAGCTAGAGATGTCACACTTCCTTTTTCTTTTTTTCTTTTTTGAGACGGAGTCTCGCACTGTCACCCAGGCTGTAGTGCAGTGATGTGATCTCGGCTCACTGCAATCTCCACCTCCTGGGTTCAAGCAATTCTCCTGTCTCAGCCTCCCAAGTAGCTGGGACTACAGATGTGCACCACCATGCCTAGCCACAGTATCTTTAGTGACAGGGTTTCACCATGTTTGCCAGGATGGCTTCGATCTCTTGACCTAGTGATCCACCTGCCTCAGCCTCCCAAAGTGCTGGGATTACAGGCGTGAGCCACCGTGCCTGGCTCCACACTTCCTGATTTTAAAATATACTACAAAGCAATAGTAACTTAAAAAGTATGGTACTGGTATAAAAATAGAATAGACAGGTACTGGCAAGATGGCAGAATAGGAACAGCTCTGGTCTGCAGCTCCAAGTGAGATTGACACAGGTGGATGATTTCTGCATTTCAAATGGGGGTACTTGGTTCATCTCACTGGGACAGGTTGGACAGTGGGTGCAGCCCATGGAAGGCGAGCCAAAGCAGGATGGGGCGTTGCCTCACCCAGGAAGCGCAAGGGTCAGGGGTTTCTCTCCCCCAGCCAAGGAAAGCTGTGAGAGACTGTACCAGGGAGAAAGGTACATTCCGGCCCAGACACTGCACTTTTCCCACGGTCTTCACAACTGGCAGACCAGGAAATTCCCTCTGAGCCTACACCACCAGGGCCCTGGGTTTCAAGTACAAAACTGGGTGGCTGTTTGGGCAGACACCAAGCTAGTAGCAGGAGGTTTTTTGTTTGTTTTGTTTTTTTCCCATACCCCAGTGGCACCTGAATTGCCAGCAAGAAAGAACCATTCACTCCTCTAGAAAGGGGGCTGAAGCCAGGTAGCCAAGTGGTCTGGCTTGGGGGGGGTCACACCGCCATGGAGCCCAGCAAGCTAAGATGCACCGATTTGAAATTCTCGCTACCAGGACAGCAGTCTGAGGTAGACCTGGGACACTCAGGCTTGGTGGGTGGTAGGGTGTCCACCATTGCTGAGGCTTGAGTAGGCAGTTTTACCCACAGAGTATAAACAAAGCCGCTGGGAAGTTCGAGCTGGGCAGAGCCCACTGTAGCTCAGCAAGGCTGTTGCAGCCAGAGTGCCTGTCTAGATTCCTCCTCTCTGGGCAGGCATCACTGTAAAAAAAGGCAGCAGCCCCAGTCAAGGACTTATAGATAAAAACCCCGTCTCTCAGAGAAAGAGCACCTGGGGGAAGGGATGGCTGTGGGCACAGCTTCAGCAGATATGAACATCCCTGCCTGACAGCTCTCAAAGCAGCAGCTGATCTCCCAGAGCACAGTGTTTGAGCTCTGATAAGGGACAGACTGCCACTTCAAGTGGGTTCCTGAAACCCATGTATCCTGATTAGAAGACACCTCCCGGTAGGGGCCAACAGACATCTCATACAGGAGAGCTCTGGCTGGCGTCTGTCCAGCTCCCCTCTGGGACAAAGCTTCCAGAGAAAGGAACAGGCAGCAATCTTTGCTGTTCTGCAGCCTCTACCAGTGATTCCCAGGCAACCAGGGTTTGCAGCAGACCTCCAGCAAATTCCAGCACACCTGCAGCAGAGGGGCCTGATGGTTAGAAGGAAAACTAACAAACAGAAACAAATAGTATCAATATCAACAAAAAGGATGTCCACTCTAAGACCCCATTGAAAGGTCACCAACATCAAAGACCAAAGGCAGATAAATCCATGAAGATGGGGAGAAACCAGCACAAAAAGGCTGAAAATTTCAAAAACAAGAATGCCTCTTCTCCTCCAAAGGAACACAACTCCTAGCCAGTAGGGGAACAAAACTGAACAGAGAATGAGTTTGACTAACTGACAGATGTAGGCTTCAGAAGGGGGTAATAACAAACTCCTCCAAGCTAAAGGAGCATGTTCTAACCCAATGCAAGGAAGCTAAGAACCTTAAAAAGGGTTAGGTAAAATGCTGACTAGAATAACCACTTTACCGAAGAACATAAAAAATCTAATGGAGCTGAAAAACACAGTACGAGAACGTCATGAAGCATGCACAAGTATCAATAGCCAAATCAATCAAGCAAAAGAAAGGTTATCAAAGAATGAAGATCAACTCAATGAAATAAAGCGAGAAGATAAGATTAAAGAAAAAAACAGTAAAAAGGAAGGAACAACGCCTCCAAGAAATATGGGACCATGTGTAAAGGTCAAAACTACCTTTGATTGGTGTACCCGAAAGTGATGGGGAGAATGGAACCAAGTTGACACTCTTCAGATTATTATCCAGGAGAACTTCCCCAACCTGGCAAAGCAGGCCAACATTCAAATTCAGAAAATACAGAGAACACCACAAGATACTCCTCAAGAAGAGCAACCCCAAGACACATAATCGTCAGATTCACCAAGGCTTAAATAAAGGAAAAAATGTTAAGGGCAACCAGGGAGAAAAGTCAGGTTACCCACAAGGGAAGCCCATCAGACTAAAAGCAGATCTCTCGGCAGAAATCCTACAAGTCAGAAGAGACTAGGGGCCAATATTCAACATCCTTAAAGAAAAGAATTTTCAACCCAGAATTTCATATCCAGCCAAACAAAGCTTTGTAAGAGAAGGAGAAATAAAATCCTTTCCAGACAAGCAAATGCTGAAGGATTTTGTCACCACAAGGCCTGCCTTACCAGAGTTCCTGAAGAAAGCACTGAACCTAGAAAAGAACAACCAGTACCAGCCATGGCAAAAACATACCAAATTGTATCGATCATAGACATTATGAAGAAACTGCATCAACTCAAGGGCAAAATAACCAGCTAGCATCATAATGACAGGATCAAATTCACATATAACAATATTAACCCTAAATGTAAACGGGTTAAATGTCCCAATTAAAAGACACAGACTGGCAAATTGGATAAAGAGTCAAGACCCATCTGTGTGCTGTATTTAGGAGACCCATCTCACATGCAAAGACACACATAGGCTCAAAATAAAGGGATGGAGGAAGATTTACCAAGCAAATGGAAAGCAAAAATAGCAGGGGTTGCAATCCTAGTCTCCAGTAAAACAGACTTTAAACTAACAAAGATCAAAAGAGACAAAGAAAGCCATTACATAATGGTAAAGGGATCAATGCAACAAGAAGAGCTAACTATCCTAAATATATATGCACCCAATATAGGAACACCCAGATTCATAAAGCAAGTTCTTAGAGACCTACAAAGAGACTTAGACTTCCACACAATAATAGTGGGAGACTTTAACATCCCACTGTCAATATTAGACAGATCAATGAGACAGAAAATTAACAAGGATATCCAGGACTTGAACTCAGATCTGGACCAAGTGGATGTAACAGACATCTACAGAACTTTCCATCTCAAATCAATAGAATATACATTATTCTCAGCACCACATCACACTTATTCTGAAATTGAACACATAATTGGAAGTAATGCAAAAGAATGGAAATCCTAATAGTCTCTCAGACTACAGTGCAATCAAATTAGAACTCAGGATTAAGAAACTCACTCAAAACCACACAATGACATGGAAACTGAACAACCTGCTCCTGAATGTCTACTGGGTAAATTACTAAATTAAGGCAGAAATAAACATGTTCTTTGAAACCAATGAGAACAAAGACACAAAGTACCAACATCTCTGGGACACATTTAAAGCTGTGTGTAGAGGGAAATTTATAGCACTAAATGCCCACAAGAGAAAGCAGGAAAGATCTAAAATTGACACCTTAACATCACAATTAAAAGAACTAAAGAAGCAAGAGCAAACAAATTCAAAAGCCAGCAGAGGACAAGAAATAACTAAGATCAGAGCAGAACTGAAGGAGATAGAGACACAAAAAAATCCTTCAATAAAAAAAAAAAATGAATCCAACGTGGTAGTTTTTTATTTTTGTTTGTTTTAGAAAGATCAACAAAATAGACTGGTAGTGAAATAATAAAGAAGAAAAGAGAGAAGAATCAAATTGACACAATAAAAAATGATGAAGGGGATATCACCACCAATCCTACAGAAATACAAACTACCATCAGAGAATACTATAAACACCTCTACCTAAATAAACTAGAAAATCTAGAAGAAATGTATAAATTGCTGGACACATACACCCTCCCAAGACTGAACCAGGAAGAAGTCAGATCCCTGAATAGACCAACAACAAGTTCTGAAATTGAGGCAGTGATCAACAGCCTACCAACCAAAAAATGTCCAGGACCAGATGGATTCACAGCCAAACTCAACCAGTGGTACAAAGAGAAGCTGGTACCATTCCTTCAGAAACTATTCCAAACAATAGGAAAAGATGAACTTTTTAGTGCTATAAATTTCCCTCTACACACTAACTCATTTTATGAGGCCAGCATCATCCTGATACCGAAACCTGGAGGAGATACAATCAAAAATGAAAATTTTAGGCCAATATTCCTGATGAACATCGATTTGAAAATCCTTAATACTGGCAAACTGAATCCAGCAGCATATCAAAAAGCTTATCCACCATGATCAAGTCAGCTCATCCATGGGATGCAAGGTTGGTTCAACATATGCAAATCAATAAACATAATCCATCACATAAACAGAACCAAACACAAAAACCACATGATTATCTCAACAGATGCAGAAAAGGCCTTCGATAAAATTCAACGCCCCTTTGTGTTAAAAATGCTCAATAAAGTAGGTATTGACGGAACACACCTCAAAATAATAAGGGCTATTTAGGACAAACCCACAGCCAATATCATACTGAATGGGCAAAAACAGGAAGCATTCCCTTTGCCAAAAGGCACAAGACAACAATGCCCTCTTTCACCACTCCTATTCAACATCGTATTGAAATTTCTGGCCAGGGCAATCAGCAAGAAAAAGAAATAAGGGCTACTCAAATAGGAAGAGAGGATGTCAAATTGTCCATGCTTGCAGATGACATGATTGTATATTCACAAAACCCCATCGTCTCAGCCCCAAACCTCCTTAAGCTGATAAGCAACTTCAGCTTATCAGGAAGAATCAATATCATGAAAATGTCCATATTGATCAAAGTAATTTATAGATTCAGTGCTATTTCTATGACTCTACCATTGACATTCTTCACAGAATTAGAAAGAACAACTTTAAATTTCATATGGAACAACAACAACAACAAAAGCTCGTATAGCCAAGACAATCCTAAGCAAAGACAACAAAGCTGGAAGCATCATGCTACTTGACTTCAAAGTACACTACAAGGCTACAGCAACAACAGCAGCAGGGTACTGGTACCAAAACAGAGATATGGACCAAAGGAACAGAACAGAGCCCTCAGAAATAACACCACGCATCTACAACCATCTAATCTTTGACAATCCTGACAAAAACAAGCAATGGGGAAAGGATTCCCTATTTAATAAATGCTGTTGTGAAAACTGGCTAGCCATATGCAGAAAGCTGAAACTGGATCCCTTCCTTATACCTTATACAAAAATTAACTTCACATGGATTAAAGATTTAAACATAAGACCTAACACTATAAAAAACCTAGAAGAGCTGGGCGCAGTGGCTCACACCTGTAATCCCAGCACTTTGGGAGGCCGAGGCGGGTGGATCACGAAGTCAAAAGATCAAGACCATCCTGGTCAACACGGTGAAATCCCGTCTCTACTAAAAATACCAAAAAAATCAGCTGGGCATGGCGGCGCATGCCTGTAATCCCAGCTACTCAAGATGCTGAGGCAGGAGAATTGCCTGAACCCAGGAGGCAGAGGTTGCAGTGAGCCGAGATCATGCCATTGCACTCCAGCCTGGGGTAACAAGAGCGAAACTCCATCTCAAAAACAAACAAACAAACAAACAAACAAACAAAAAAAACATCCTATAAGAAAACCTAGGAAACACCATTCAGGACATAGGCATGGGCAAAGACTTCATAACTAAAACACCAAAAGCAATGGCAACAAAAGCCAAATAGACAAATGGGATCTAATTAAACTAAACAGCTTCTGCACAGCAAAAGAATGTATCATCAGAGTGAACAGGCAACCTACAGAATGGGAGAAAATTTTTGCAATCTAGCCAACTGACAAAGGGCTAATATCCAGAATCTACAAAGAACTTAAACAAATTTACAAGAAAAAACAACCCCATCAAAATTGGGCAAAGGATATGAACAGGCACATCTCAAAAGAAGACAATTTATCAGCCAACAAACGTGAAAAAATGCTCATCATCATTGGTCATTAGAGAAATGCAAATCAAAACCACGAGATACCATCTCATGACAGTTAGAATGGCGATCATTAAAAAGTCAGGAAACAACAGATGCTGGAAAGGATATGGAGGAATACCGATGCTTTACACTGTTGGTGGGAGTGTATATTAGTTCAGTCATTGTGGAAGACAGTGTGGCAATTCTTCAAGGATCTAGAATTAGAAATACCATTTGACTCAGCAATCCTATTACTGGGTATATACCCAAAGGATTACAAATCATTCTACTATAAAGACACATGTATGCATATGTTTATTGCGGCACTGTTGACAATAACAAAGACTTGGAACCAACACAAATGTCCAAAAGTGATAGACTGGATAAAGAAAACGTGGCACATATACACCATGGAATACTATGCAGCCATAAAAAAGGATGAGTTCATGTCCTTTGCAGGGACACTGATGAAGCCGGAAACCATCATTCTCATCAAACTAACACAGGAACAGAAAACCAAATATTGCATGTTCTCACTCCTAAGTGGCAGTTGAACAGTGATAACACATGGACACAGGGAGGGGAGCATCACACACCAGGGCCAGTTGGGTGTTGGGGGGCTAGGGGAGGGATAGCATTAGGAGAAATACCTAATGTAGATGACGGGTTGATGGGTGCAGCAAACCACCATGGCTCATGTATACCTAAGTAACAAAGCTGCATGTTCTGCACAGGTATCCCAGAACTTAAAGTGTAATTTAAAAACAAAAGAATAGATACACTGACCAGTAGAAGAGAACAGACTCCTGAGAAAGGTATCAAGAACATACTATGGGGAAAGGGCGGTCTCTTCAATAAATGGTGCTGGGTGGATCAGATATCCATATGCAGAAGAAGAAACTGGACACTTACTCTCATCCTATATACAAAAATCAGCTCAAAATGGATTACAGACTCAGGTGTAAGACCTGCTACTGTAAAACCACTAGCAGAAAACACAGAGGGAAAACTACATGACACTGGTCTCGGTAATAACTTTTTAGATTTGACCTCAAAAGTGCATCAACAAAAAATTAGACAAATAGAGTTGCATCAAAATATAAAATTTCTGCACAACACAGGGGAAAACAACAGAGTGAAGAGACAAGCTGCAGACTGAGAGAAAACATGCACCAGCCATACATCTGATAAGGTGCTAACACACAAAGTATGAAAGGAACTCAACAGCACTGCAGAAAGAAAATAGTCTGATTTAAAAACGAACAAGGAAATTGAATAGACATTTCTCAAAAGAAGACATACAAACAGCCAACAGATATGTGAAAAGATGCTCATCATCAGGGAAATACAAATTAAAACCACAATGAGTATCACCTCACATCTGTCAGGGTGGTTATTATCTTTTTATTTTAATTAATTAATTTATTTTTTACTCTGCTTTAGGCTTTGTTTTTAGTGCAAGAAGGGTGGTTATTATCAAAAAAGAAGATAACAAACCTTGGCAAGCATGTAGAGAAAAGGGAATGCCTGCACACTGTTGGTGAAATGTAAATTAGTGTGACTATTATGGAAAGTACATGGAGGCTCCTTAAACAGTTAAAAACAGAATTACCATATGATCCAGAAATCCCACTTCTGGGTATTTACCCATAAGATTTGAAACCAACACATTGAAGAGATACCTGCACTCTCATGTTCACTGAAGCACCATTCACAGTAGTCAAGTTACAGAATCAACCTAGGTGAGCATCAAAGATAAAAGGACAAAGAAAGCATGGTGCCTATACACAAAGGAAATGTATTCAGCCTAAGAAAAGAAAAAAAACTCTGATTTGTGGCAACATGGATGGCCCTGAAAAGCATTATGCTATGTGAAATAAACCAGACACAGGAAGACAAATACCACATGATCTCATATATGCAGCATCTAAAACAACAAAATACAGAGAAGCAGAAAGTAGAATGGTGGTTACCAGAGACTGAGAAGCTGTGCAGATGAGGAGATGGCGGTCAAAAGGTACAAAACCTCAACTGGACAAGAAGTCAGATTGTTTTCTTTGACATATAATGCATAGCATGGTGAATACTGTAAAGAATAACGTATACTTCACAATCACCAAGAGAGTATACATTTCAAATATTCTCACCACAAAAAAATAAGTATTTGAGATGATGGACATTTTAACTAGCTTGATTAATTATTCCATATTATATTCATAAGTTACAGTATCACTTGGCACCCCATAAACATACAACTATAATTTACTAGTTTACAATTTAAAAAATAAAAATTAGAAAAAGAAAGAATGTTAAACTGAGATAGTTCAAAACCTGAGAAAAGTTCACTGATGGTGCAATTTCCAGGCCACTGCTAACGATCATTAGTAAAATTTGCTAGGTACTGTAGGCTGAAGTAAGGCTTCAAGTTACCAGATTTTCCATGCTGCATTTTCCCACATACGATGCAGGTATTGACGTTTCAGAATGTGCCCACAGAAGAAGTTAGGACATAGGAAGGGAGGGAGGGAAAGAGGGAAGAAAAGGGGAAGGGAAGGAACAAAGGAAGGAGGGAGGGGGAAGGAAAGGAAGGAGGAAAAGAGAAAGGGAGGCAAGGGAGGCCAGGAGAGGAGGAAGAAAGAAAAAAGGAAGGGAGGCCGGGCATGGTGGCTCACGCCTGTAATCCCAGCACTTTGGGAGGCCAAGACGGGCGGATCACGAGGTCAAGAGATGGAGACCATCCTGGCCAACGCGGTGAAACCCTGTCTCAACTAAAGATACAAAAATTAGCTGGGTGTGATGGCGTGTGCCTGTAGTCCCAGCTACTGGGGAGGCTGAGGCAGGAGAATTGCTTGAACGTGGGAGGCAGAGTTTGCAGTGAGCCAAGACTGCGCCACTGCACTCTAGCAACAGAGCGAGACTCCGTTTCAAAAAAGAAAAGAAAAGAAAAGAAAAGAAATAAGAGAGGGAGGGAGTAAGGCTTAAACCTGCATGTGCATAGGGCTGATACCACCAGTGGTCCATAGCCCCTAAGGGAGAGGGACCAACTCTGTTAGTCTCCCACCTGACCTCGTGGGAACTGAAAATCAGACTACTAATGCTGGTGAAGCTCTGTAAACAGGCTGATACATCATGCATTTCTGCAAATGAAGAAATAGATCTACAAAGAAGCAAAGCAAGTCAAGGTAGAAACCTGTGGTCTGGAGGGGGGAAAACTACTTCCCTATCTCCCTACTTTTCTTCTTCACCAATGAGTCATGATCAAGACAAGATATTCCATCTCCAAAGAGATGGAATGAACTCCAAGGAGGCTGCCAAGGCTGTGTTCTCCAGGGTTAAGACTTCCCAAGAGATCAAAGTGTCAGCAGAGATGGGTGTCTGGCTCTTTCCATCTTCATCTTCCACTAAGAAGGCTGGTGACAACATGGCACAGCCAAAGGCCCGACCCCTGGGAAACGCTAAGCCATTCCTTTTGCAATGTTTTCCTCCTCCTCTCTCTCCTCTCTCTTATCCAGGCCCAGTCTAAGGTGCAGTAGTTACCTGTGGCTTAGATCAGCTCTGCTTTACATTATTGGGAAAATGTATGGCCCTTTTTCTTTTTTTAAATGACTTTTGCCTCTCCTACTAATCTAGCTGATACACAACTACTTGAAAGGGCAAGGGAAGCTTTCTTACATGAATGTATCAACACCCAAGACTGAGGTTTAAACACTGTGGTAAATGTACAGGGAAAGCCGAAGCCACCTTTGTCTCCAGGCTAGTAGGTGGGTATAGGAAATAGAGAAACGTGTCCTCGGCATAATGGAAAGGGCATCTGTGCCCTGCATGCCCGTCACCTCCCTAAGATGCTGCTGGGACGCATCTGGAGCAGTGTCCTCGTGCTTCCCAGATCTCTGGTCAAACGCTACAACAATAATTTCTTAATATTCCATCCCTACATCTCTAAAAGAAACCAAAATTCATTAACTCAAAGAACCCAAGAATTATTTTGCATTAATTATAATCAACTCCTAAAAAAATCCAAGACCTACTTTATATTCATTATAAGCAAATCCCTAAAGGAGTGTCTCCATAAGTTATTTTCAAGTGTTGAACGTTCTGAGAATATTAATATACATGAACTGTTCCAACTCCAATCATTGTGTTCTTATTATTAGTTTCTCACAATCTGCTGGACTGAGAGCTAATATAAGCATATACTTTGAATTTCCAAGCTTTAGAAAGTGCTTTATACTTCATCTTTAATGATTTGAAAACACAACACTAAATCAAATGTAACCTTCCTACACAGAGGCCTTCTTCTGGGAAATGTTACATTTACATTATGCAGACCTATGGTCACTTACAATAGGGTTCCTTAAAATCAACCTAAGCACACTATCTGGAAACGATGTTTAAAAGTATTTGTAAGTTCAATGTGGGGACATCATTCTTTCCCAAATTGATCAATGCTTAACCACTAAAACCAGAAGTCACATTAAATCACTTAAGTTAAAGGTCGTCTTTAAACTGAAGAACTTGGAGGGTGAAAGTGGAAATGCTGTCCTGGACGCACTGACAGGTTACAAATGGAAGCATCTGTCAACTCTGGGGTCCTGAGCCACGGAGCACCCAAGGGCATGCGGTCTCTTCTGGCCAAAGGTTAACAAACAGCCACTCACCTAACAGGGTGGCCCCACATGACAGTATGACCAAACATCTCTGAGGCCAGGCATTTCTGAGCCATCTCAGTGTAGGGTCTGCCTCTGCTATTTCAGCCCTGTTACGCATGGGTCTAACATGTCACCTAGGCTGGCATTGGTGACCACATCAGTGTCTATATTGTGCTTATCACCAGGCCAGCACCTGTCCCCAGCTCTGGTCCTCCTCCGGCGTTTGTACTCCCAACTGTGCAGTTCCTTTGGCCTAGAGCTTTGTGTTTGGCTCCTTTACCTGAAATCCTCACCCTCATCCATGGGTCCGAGCTCCAGGGCTCATCGGAGTTGGCCCTTCCCGAGTCGGGGTGGGGGACATCAATCACGGTTAGCTCCATGAGTATGACTAGCTAATTCACAATTCTGGGCTTTACTGAAGTGAAGTAACCCATCAAACTCTATAATCTGGAAGAACCCTGATGAATCACAGACTGAGACTTCTCAAATATGGCAGAAGCTAATGTTTCAACAAAATGTTCTCTTTCAAAAATCCAGACAGACTCTGTATTCGTGACCTTCATTCTGAAATTACTTTCCTAGGAGAACTTTGTATATGAGAGTATCTTAAACTGGCCCCGCCCCCTTCTGAGCCCACAACGTTCTCTGGATCCTCCTGTGATTGGCATAGACCTTTGTGTTGAACTGTTCCAAGCATATAATTTATTCCAGTAGCCTGTCCCAGGGGGCTGCCATGCCTTTTTCTGGTTTAGGCAAAAATCCTGAATTGTGCTGCATGGCCAAAAAGAAGTCCAAGTTACGTATTGAGAATGGAAAGTTTTGGATAGAATGAACTCCATTATAAAATCCCTGAAAGAAGTTTAACGCTTAAGGGATTTCTGCACTGAAGATACACTCATTTTGATTACTCGGAGATAGTTCAAGTGGCTTGGGATTAATTTAAACAATTATACCTGGAAGAATTTTTGTGAAAATACAGCAAGTAAGAGTGGCCACTAATTTCATACTCAAAGCGCACGATACAATGTTATTTACGGCTAATTCAAAAACTAAATTCTGTTAACTCAAAGATACATAAACTTACTTTCCAATTATCTCCACGTAATAAGATGGTTAAGGAATGATTGATCCTATATTCCAATGCCCAGGAAACGCTGGGGAGAGAGAGCGGAGGTGTAGAAAAGAAAATCCTCCGGGGGTGGGGAGATCCTTCATCAGCAACACAGCCCTGGGCCCACCGCCCAAAGCCTGAAAGCCCTATCAATTCGATTGCAACTCTAATTCAGTACGTGCACAATTAAGAAGAGATTTTTGCAGGCTGGGCAATGAGCTGGAGCACATCCTCTAGGGCCCGACACCTCGGGAAATCTTCAGCCCTTCTTTTCCTCCCGTCATCTACCTCTGAGACGGCAAGGAAACATTCAGGAGAAAAGCAGCATCGCTCTTTTATTCACTGGTTCATCCGCAATACGCTAAGCATTTGTAAAGTAACTTTTACAACGCCGGACTGAAGGAGTTACAAAATACGTAAGGAATAGTCCCTTCACAGCACATATAAATATGCTGGAATATGAATCGGAGCACAGGATAAAGCACGAGTCAGTGCCATTGGTCAGAGCAGACGATGATCAACGGGAAGGCAGGGAAGGCTCTTGTGGGAAGAAGGAGCGTGAAGCGGACTTTGCAGGCCGCCTGGATTGGACAGGGGAAGAAAGGAGAGACAGGCCTGGTCAGCAAACAATGAGAAAGGCTCGCAGGTGGGATTTGAACATGTGTTCAGGCAGTTGTGGGAAGGCTAGCAGCCAGGGCCTGTGAAGAACAGCAGTGAGAGGCAGGGCAAAAGGGCAGAGAGCCGTGGTGTGCAGTTCTGTGACTCCTGAAGGACAGGAGACCCTAGACTTTATCCTGCAGGCAATGTGATGTGGCGACAGTCTCACCCAGCTTTTTTTTTTTTTTTATTATAAAAGCAATATATAGTCATTATAGACAAATTCCAATTTTTCCTTATCACACTCTACAAAAATTCAGGTAATACCAATGTGTATATTTGCATATAAAAGTATCATACAGGCAATGAAAAGTTCATGGACATCCCATTTCCTCAAAATGCACCCCATATAAAAGTTTGCCATAGAGTCTAAGTCTATGAAATACCTGTAAATACACAGATACTTTACATGTGGGATATATTCTATTGCTTACTTTTCTCTCTGAAGAATACAGCTGACCCCTGAACAACATGGGTTTGAACTACACCCCCTTGAACACAGATTTTCTTCTGCCTCTGCCACCTGCGACAGCAAAACCAACCCCTCCTCTCCCAGGCCTCCTCGGTCTCCTTGGTGCGAAAACGAAAATGAAGCCCTGTATAATGATCCACTTCTGCTTAACGAATATATCTTCTCTTCCTTGTGATTTTCTTAATAACATTTTTCTGTAGCTTTA
Organism: Cebus imitator; assembly: GCF_001604975.1. Classification (NCBI taxonomy): domain Eukaryota; kingdom Metazoa; phylum Chordata; class Mammalia; order Primates; family Cebidae; genus Cebus; species Cebus imitator. The sequence continues at coordinate 4,587,453 of NW_016107444.1, forward strand.
TTGTATTGCATTCTCCAGTTCTATTGTAAGAATATGGTGTATGTATTAGCTCGTTCTCACACTGCTAATAAAGACATACCCAAGACTGGGTAATTTATAAAGGAAAGAGGTTTAATTCACTCATAGTTCCACAAGGCCGGGGCGGCCTCAGGAAACATACAATCATGGTAGAAGGGGAACCAAACACGTCCTTCTTCACACAGCAGCAGCAAGACATGCAGAGTAGGGGGTAAGGCCTTGTATAAAACCATCAGATCTCATGAGAACTCACTATTGTGAGAACAGCCTGGAGATAACTGCCCCCATGATTCAATTACCTCCCATCAGGTCCCTCCCGCGACGTGTAGGGATTATGGGAGCTACAGTTTAAGATGAGATTTGGGTGGGGACACAGCCAAGCCATATCAGCGTATAAGACATAAAACAGACAAAACGTATGCTAATCAACAGCTTTATGTTGTCGATAAGGCTTCCAGTCAACAGCAGGCTGTTAGTAGTTAGGTTTTTGGGTGGTCAAGAGTGACATGAAGGCATTTTCCACGTGGGGTGCTGGCACGCCTAACCACCACAGTGTTCAGGGGTCAGCTGTGTATGCGACACATTACCACATTTTTAACATATAACTCATTGTTTTAATTTGAACTGCAGGGTCCTGTTCTAAAAATACAAACCCTTAATATCACGAACAATGCCTAGGCAGAGAAACAGTGAAGCTCAGGCATTGGAGGCATGTGAACCAGACTGACTCCATCCTGAACAGGGTAAGATAACGCTGAAATCGACTGGGCTGCATTCCCAGGAGGACAGGTATCCTTAGCCTGCACATCTTTACGGTTAAGGAAACAGATTAATAACATGCTACTAAACAGACCTAGACCTAGGAATGTCCTGATATCCTAGTGCCTTGAGAACAAAAGCATTCTTAATTTTGCTTTAAAGATAACATTGATTTCTGCAAGATACAGTAATTAAGAAAACTAATCCTTTATCACAAACCCTCGTAGTAGAGCACACGTCCCTATGATTCTCTGTTGTTGCTATGCTACATATAAACAAGCATCCTACCTAGGGTGGTGTGGTCTTCCTCTTACTTTTGGGAATGTCCTACTCTGTGTATAGAGTAGCTATTCTTTGGCTACTTTACTTTTCTCTCTCTCTTTTTTTTTTTTTTTTTTTTTTGGAGACAGTCTTGCCCTGTCACCCAGGCTGAAGTGCACTGGTGTGATCTTGGCTCACTGCAACCTCCACCTTCCAGGTTCAAGTGATTCTCCTGTCTCAGCCTCTAGAGCAGCTGGGACTACAGGCACACGCCACCATGTCAAGCTAATTAAAAAAAAAATTTTTTTCTGGTTATCTTTAGTATAGAGATGGGGTTTCACCATGTTGGCCAGGCTGGTCTTGAACTCCTGACCTTGTGATCTGCTCACCTCGCCACTTTACTTAATAAATGTGCTTTCACTTTGCATTGTGGACTCGTCCCAAATTCTTTTTTGTGTGAGATCCAAGAACCCTCTTTTGAGGTCTGGGTCGGGGCCCCTTTCCCGTAACACGGTTACCACCTAGTTACTGTGCGGCAGCCATTCTGCACAAGGGCACTGGCTTCCAGGCCACAGCCAGAAAGGGCAAGGAAGGAGAAAATGGCATCTCTCTGAGAAACGCATTTTAACATTTGAAAGCTGGGAGTGGCAGTGATGACGTCTTATTTCAAGGACAGGGGGCCAGAAGCTGGGTTACAAGTATAAAAAAGCAGGCTGTCACCAGAGAGGAGGAACTTGGGGGCAAGGGGCTTCAGGTGTCAAGTTTGGGTACTCAGCTCCAGCTGTACCTGGGACATAAAAATGGTTCTTGCCTAAACGAAGACATTCTCCTTTTCACTTGGCTGTGGTGAGTTAAGTTTCTGCTATGAGCAGCTAAGAGTCCTAAGCAACACAACGACTGGAAGTTTTGTTTTTTAAATCATCTAGATTAACAGTCTCCAGCTGTCAAAAGTCAAGTTACTTTCTTGACTTCACACATTTTTCCTTCCTTTTCCCGTTCTTTCTGTTTGCTCAGAGTTAGAAGTCTTATAGCAGTCCCAGGCTACCTTCCTCTCTCTGCAGAGACAAGTGCTTTCAATGCTTTCTAAAAAATATTTAGGTCACAGAGAGCTTTACATAGTTTATTTTGTTGTTTTGTTCAGATGTTTTTGAATTTTTGTGAGTCTGTGATAGGTGGAAGGTGTATATATTTATAAGGGATATGAGATATTTTGGAGCAGGCATGTGATGCGTAATAATCACATCGGGGGACGGGGTAGCCATCACCTCAAGCATTTATCCTTTGTGTTACGACTCATCTCACTATTGTCTTCTTTATAAATGTACAATTAAATTAGTATTGACGAAAGTCACCCTGTTGTGCTAGCAAATGCCAGATCTTATTCATTCTTTCTCCTTTTTTGTACCTGTGAACACCCCCACTTTTGCCCTCCGTCCCACTACCCCTCCCAGTCTCCAGCAATAACGTTCCACTCTAGCTCCGTCATTTCAACTGTTTAATTTTTAGCTCCCACAAATAAGTGAGAACATGTGAGAGTTCACTTATTTTACTTGATTATTTTATTTGCCTCCATCTCTTTAAATAACAGGTTTGCTCTGCTACTTCGAGATTTTTTGAGTTTTAGGCATTATCTACTGACTTCCCACCACAGAACATGCAGACGAAGCTCTTTCCCCATCCCCACCTCATAGGCATGCTATTTCCACCCCACACCTCCCGCATGGTTGCCTCTTACTTTTGCTCAGACTGATGTTCAGTGATTACATTGTTGTGATCGCATAAACACTATTCCCAAGTAAATAATATGGAAAATAAGGATTATCCTTTCCTGAGCAACTTTCTGTTTTCCCTGGAGTTAACAGTTTAGAACACTCAATTCTCATTTAAACGATGTTTTGAGAGTGTGATAAGCTGAATAATGCTCCCCCGCCCCACCCAAGGACACCCACATCCAAATCCCTGGACCCTGTGAATATAATCTTACATGGCAAAGGGGACTTTGCAGAGGGCCCCGGAAGCTACTCAGCTTGGTTTTTCAAGGCAAGGAAACAAAGCCCCCAGAAGGAAGGATGCCCTGAGAATACCTTGACTTTGGACTTCTGACCTCCAGAAGCTTGGCTTTTCTACTATGTCAATAGAAAACTAATATAAGAAGGGAGCAAAAGTCATTTCTTTAGCCTAGTCTGCTGTCTTTAGCAAGAAGCCTTCAGCCACTGTTCTAGTAATGAGATGCGCTTCTGGTTCAGCATCAGGTGATGGACCAAGAATTTACAGAACCCAATTTGATACTGATAATATCAATAATATAGGTTGTCTCCAGTATTTATCAAATACATTTATCAAATAAATATTGGACACACCCTATATTTAGTACATTGTTTTGTGGGAAAAATTTATAAATTGACTTATTTTTGGTCTGCCAAAATGGGATGAAAACTATATTGTTCAAATTGTAACAGAGAAAACCCACTGGACTGGGAGCCTGGAGACGCACATCCTGTTCTCAGCTCTACTGCACCTGCGTGCCCTTTTCACCAAGCCTTAATTTCCCCCTCTGAAAATGGAGAAGGAGCACCATGTGCTTTCTGAGGTTTCTTTCAGCTTCAACACTTTGAGCCAGATTGCGGTAATTGAGTATTATCTACCTCTAAACCTGTTAAAGCTCTACACAAAATTATTTCCACAAATTTTCAGTAAAGATGTATAACAAGCCGTGACAATCATTTGTAAGTCAATATTCTAAAGCTAAAAATCAGCCACTGGAACAACCTAGTGTAAAGCAGCAGCAGTAACAGCAAACACCTCCATGGTTCCTTCCGTGTGCCAGGTACCATCCCACGTGCTTTACCACATCTAACGCACAGCCCGCCAACAGCTCCGCTTCACAGGTGATGACACAGGCTCGGGAGGTTGGGTGACTTCACCAAGGCCATGTGGCTCACGGTCTGTGCCATCACCCATTTTGCAAGACTGCTTTCCTGTAACTACAATGACAGAAAAAGGGAAAAGGAGGAAAATAAGATCGTCTAGCAAGTTTAAAGTGTGAATGCAAGAAACAAACAAAAACCCAGATGTGTTTTAAAAGGTGTAGCTGGGGAGAGAAGAGTGTAAGGAAGGAAAGATGGGAAGCTGAATGTCTCCCCCAACTACAGAAATGCAAAGGGCTAAAAAATAAGTAAATAAGAAGGAACAGGAAATTGTTACGGCAGCAAGAAATTCTACCTTGAAAATAAACCTTCTTTATTAAAATCTTATTTTGCAGAAGTTATTTTAGCATTTGTAATATAGCAGGGCAGTCTATTATCCCACGACAATCCTTTACTTCAGTGGCATCTTTCTGCAATAGTTAATTAACAGCTGCCACTCAGAGTGAGTCCATTCCCGCTGATGTTGCAGGAGGTGTGGAGCAGTGTTCAGTATTCAACACAAGGACTGTCAAGTAAGTGACAACAATCAGCAGGGAGTGCGTTTCATTTTCAGCTTTCTGGTGGAGAAAATAAACACTAAGAAGAATTGATAGGCAGCTTTTACATATCAAATCTCTAAAAAATTGAAGTCACGCTGAAATCAATTCAAGTTATAGGGGACTTCTAAATGTTCACATTTAAATATGGCTGTAAAAAATAAAGCTGACAGAAATAACCATAAAGCAAAATCAATAAGGAAACGTGGTTAAAAGCAAAAGAACATAATGTTCATTCTTTCCCTCCTTGCACTTGATCTCCGGATGGCTCTAAACACATCTGACCTTTCGGAAACTCTGCCGTTCCTTGGCTTGCTGGACACCTCACTCTTCTAGGTCTCCTCCCTGAACATTCCTTTCGAGTTTCCCGGAGCTTTCTTCCCTTTACCCGACAATCCAGTGTGTGTACTTATCTAACGAGTATCTGTCTTTCTACTATACCATAAATTCCACAGGGGCAGCAAACATACCATTTGGGCTATTACTACATCACCTAGCCTTGCACAGTCCCTGGCTCATAGTAGGCACTCAAGAAACATGTGCAGAGTAACTGACATTAAAACGTGAGCAAAGAAGGCTTCCTTCCAGAAATTTGTTACCAATGAATCATTAGAAAACCCGTTAATGAACATTAAAGTGTGCAGAAATAAATGAAGGTCACCCAAAGGAGAACAAGCAGGAGCTACTCAGAGCTGTGTATGGTAAGACAGTTGGCCTCATTGACATCTGATGGAGACTCAAAGGCAGGCGAGGGAGTGGGAGAGTTTTATCGTGAAAAGACTGAAGGGTGTCAGGTAAGCACTGGCTGGATGTTGTTGGCACAGGAGCATGGAGGTAGGAGGCCTAACAGAAGGAGGGCACTGGGGCTGTTTGTTTGGGGAGCATTTTTGCCTATGGTTGGTCCCGAGTTGGAAGTAGGGGCAAAAATCAGAGAAGCTAGTAGTTAATTACCAATTTGGGCCAATTTCTGCAGAGGCTGTGGTTCAGCCTTCTGGATTAATTGCTGCAGAGGCTGTGTATCAAGGGTTCTGTTTTCATGTACGATCTGGCCATTGACCATCTGTATATACCATCAAGGGAAACACTAGAAGCATATCCATTCAAGTCAGGAAACAAGACAAGGAGGCCTGCTCTCCCAATTTTTACTCAGATTTGGTTAGGTAATCCAGCCAAAGCAATAAAGAAAGGAAACAAGCTGAAATACCAGAAACAAATAAAATTATCATCAATTACAGATAAAGTGGTTGAGAACCTAGAAGAAATGAGAAGAAGCCATCACTAATCAGCATGTAAAGTTTTCTTTAATATTGGCAATATCCAGAAAAAATATATAATTAAAAATTTTCTTTCAGAACTAAACTACGACTTAAGCTATTTCTTAGGAATCAATTTGATCAGAAATGTGAGACCTATGTAAAGAAGGATCTAACACATTATGTCAAGACATAAAAGGAAAACTGAGTAAAATGGAAAGATACAAGACCTTCACTTAAAAGCATCTGTGAAGATACAAACACAATCCAAATTGGCATATAATTAATATTGGTGATCAAAATCGTACTGAGATTTTTGAGGAACATAACAAAGTTATGTGTTAAAGTTGATTTTAAAGTTCACTGAAAAGATAAATGCATAAGAACAGTGGGATATTTTGGTAAAAAGAGAATTAAGTACTTGCCCTATCAAATATCAAAATATATTCCAATATTACCATAATTAAAAGACTGTGATTCCAGTACAGGAATTAAGAACTGTGCCAATGGGACAGCACAGCAAGTCTAGAGGTAGGTAACAGGAGTTTGATGTGTGGACACAGGAATTCTTGTATAAACAGGGATTTCAAATTCTATGAAGAATACGTAATTATGGTATAACTGTTTAACCATGAACAAAAGGAAGGCCAAATCTCTACACTTCATATCATTCATGAAAACAAATCCCAGCCAGATTAAGGTTCTAAATATAAAAACAATCTCAAGTGGGAAAGGTTACCAGAAGGCATAACAGAAAACATTGATAAATTTGACAATAAAAGTCTGTAATTGCTACACGACAAGTGTCTCAATAAACTTCACATATATTTTTAACAAAAATTACAAACATGTGTAAACATCCCTAATATAAAAAATCTTTTTCTAGTGATTCTTACAAATCACCAAGAAAAAGACAAATACCCCAGTTACTCACAGGCCAAGAATAAGGGACAGCTGTTTACCAAAGAAATACAAATGATCAATAATTCTATGAAGAGTGCTCAACTTCACAAAGAAGCCTACTTGGAAGGGGAAGGAAGTAATGAGATTAGAAACCAGGATAAAAGACGAAATAGAACTACATGCAAGGTATAGAATGACCGTATGACAAAATATGCAGAACCACGTCAGAGAACGATGCATAGAGAATAATCCAATTTGAGTTTCTAGCATACATATTACAGATATTGAGAGTAACCTTTCAATGGAATATTCCTCCTTTCAAGCACTGTGCTATTTTACACACAGTGTGTTTACACACATTGTCGCATCCTCCGCAGCCCCTCAGCTACTATTCCCATCACGCTGCAGAGGAGAAAGTGGAGCCCGTCCAGAGAGTCGGAAATTAGGCACGAACCCAGGCAGGCCAATCCAGACCTGGATTCTTCCTCATTACCTAGTTCTGCTCGGTGAGCTCTATACACACGCCTAACCCAGATCATCTCTGGGAGTGAGTTCACTTTTAACTTCACACGCTTCGGCATTATTTGAATTTTTATCATGAATATGTATTTCTTTTGGGATTGGAAAAGATACAGATATTTAACATCTTGCCAAGAATTAAAAAGAAGCATTCACAATACTTGGAGCATTTTAAATTGTGGCCTGAAACTCCAGTTTGCTAACAGTGAGTAAGGCTTCTACTCGGGATTCAGTTTGTACCCCTGTAACACCAAGGGAAATTCTTGCTGCATTCTGACACTTCCGTAAGGTTTGCTCCATTTTGAAGAAAGTTTCAAGTGTCTTAGCTATGAGGAAGCTTGATACGGAGAAAAATACCACTCGGCCCCTTGCGGGACACTAAAATGCTGGCTTTGCTTGCCTAAATGGAGTGACTTTGGCACGGGGGCACGATGTGAAAATCAAGGATATAAAAAAGTAGAGCCAAGAAAATGGCACACTGCAGCCACCCTTCCTGAAGGCCCTGGAGTACGAGGGGCTCCTTCCTTCTCAGGAGCCCCTCCGGTGAGCACCCGTCCCACTGAGGCTCTACTTCAGCCCCTTCTGCCTCCTGCAAACCCCCACCCCCGACCCCCAGTTCACCCACTTTCATATCCCCCTTTCATCTGTCTTTTCTCAAATATGCCAATTTCTCAATTCCCAAGGAAACCTTCAGCCGGTGCTCCCTGAAAATACCATCCTATCCTTCTTTCTTTGACAACATCAATATGTTTTATTTCTATTTTTCCTATTAAAGTCATGATTTGAACTTTCAAAAGATACTTTACTGACAGACACTTCAGCATCGGATCATCTGTTCTCTGCACTGGCTTATTTCACACTGCCCTGGTGGGTTTCCCGTGGCTCATCACTAGCTGACTAGTAATATAATCCTTTACCGGTACAGTGGGATGGTAACGAGGTCTTCAGAAGGCCGAAAGTATTCAGTAGGGGCAGGGTGTGATCCAACTCATGCTTCCCTTCTTTTGCTTGGCCCAGTGCCTCACAATCCTCATGTAAGGAAGCCAAATCCTACTAACAGTGCGACGAGCCAAGGAGCAGCACCATCCCCTTCCTGGCACACTCTTTTCTGCCCATGATATTTTTTCCAAGGAAGTCAGAACTAACACACTCTAAGATTTAGTAAACACAAGTTCTCCTGTGGATTCAAATCATCCCATTCCAGGAAAACTGCCCCCAGATGTCACCTCCTAGCAGTCTTGGCTAGTAAAACTCTAGTTACTAGATTCTAAACATCATAAAGCTTAAAACACTAATATTAATATTAATACACACAGGGTGTGATTAAGGTTGTCCTCACATAGGAATTTTTTCTTTCCAAACTTTTTACCTGATTCAGAGGATAGGGCTCCCAAACTGACATCTTCAGGAACAGTAAAAAGGCATGATGAAGTTTCCTGTCACTGTGATTTGAAACCCTGGTGGCAATGCTGTCTTCTCCCCCTCCACCCGGAGCTGTTGCTCAGTCCTGACTGTGCCCCTTCTGCTGCGTGTCTGAAATGATTCTGTACGTTACAGCTCCCTTCCTGCTCCAGTTCTGGTGTTCATCACTACATATGTCACTGGTTCAGCTCTCCAACAGTTCCCTCTGCCTCTGATCTCCAGCACATGATTGGGGCAGCCTAACGGTGCTTAACATCACTGACATAGTAGAAAGTTCCTCCACTGACAAGGAGGCTGAGCAGAGAGCCATCTTACCCGATCACTCTCAGTCCAGCCCAGAGGCCCTCCACACTCCAGCTCCGCACATGCCACGCTCGCAGCCGGAACGTACGATCACAGCGGACAGCGGCCTCATCCTTTGCTCCTGCCTCTGCTCTGCTCCTGCTGCTGTTTTCCGCTGACGTGGTCTTGCCTTCTTACGTGATTGACAGCCTCTGCTCCCCTCGAGGTACACATTCCTCCGCTCACCTTTCCTTCTTTGAGTGCTTCTGTTCATACCATTCATTTTTGCATTACCACCACATATTGCCTTTTATCCTTTCCCATAAAATGTTTTTCCCCAACTAGACTGCAAGCTTCTCAAAGAATGGAACTCTAATGGAAGGAAAAACACATTTTGGGACTATTAAAGGTATTCACTAAATAATTTTTGAATGACTCAATCAACAAGTAAATTAACTGGGATAAGAGAGACTACAATATAAGACTGCCAGCGTGTACGGACAGGGCCTGCGTCTTCGGAATCATTATACCCAGACGCCCTCTCAGCAGCTGATGCCAGTCAGTGCCCAATAAATGTCTGTGTAAGAAAAACAGAATCTGTTGCAAAAAGAAAAAAAAATCAGTGAAAGAGAGTAATAACATAGAAAATCGAAGATCCAATTTACAAGGGCAAGGAAAAGATGAGATGACTGAGAATACATTCAACAAGAACTGTCCAAGGTCTAGTGAAGAAATACTTAAGACAATACTGAGGGCACAGAAGCAGGCAGACTGAAACAAACTGCCAGACCATGGTTTCGAACAGGAAAGCTCAATTTCTAAAACATGTCAATTCTTCCTAAATTAATCTACTAATTCAAAGTAACTGCAATAAAAATAAGTAGCCAATGTGTTTCTCTACCTATACAAGCTAATTACCAAGTTGTTTTGGAAAAAAATAAATAGTAAGAAAACTGCCAAAGATGGTAACGTAACTGGAAGCAAAAACAACCACAACATATATCAATATGTAACAATACTACAAAAATTAAGAGAGGTTGGCACAGCCACATAAGCAGACAAATCAGAGAAAAAGTGAAGAGGCCTAAAATCTACACAACAATATGTAGAAATTAAGTACAAAAATATGGCATTTCAGATCAGTGGAGAAAAGATGAAATATTCAGCTAACAGCATCAGTAGTACTGAGTAGTCACAAAATAAATCCTACTCCCACAATTCAATACACGACACATTCCAGGTGGCCCAATGATTTAATAAACTGAATCCATAAAATTAACAGGAAAAAAGTGAATTCTTAAAATTCTGAGTTAAGAAAGCATCCATAATATAACACAAAAGCCAGAAGCCATCAAAGATTTATAAGTAATACTTAATAAAATATTGTATTTCTATAGTAAAATACAACACTAACAAAATCAAAAATCAAACAATAAAGTGATAAATATATGTAAACATATCAAATTTGGAAACATATCAAATAAGTGAAAAAGAGGTCAATTTTCACTTATTTGTAAAAAAAAAAAAAAAATACTGACAAACCAATAAGAAAATACTAAAAAGTGTAGAATAAACAAAAAGAAGGAAATGTAAATCACTCTTAAATACATGAATAAATGCTCATCATAAGTAAACTTCAAACTAAAAACACAATGAGGAAGACTCAAGACTCTGATAATCCAACAATGATGATACAACTAGACCAAACTAGTCCTGTCATAAACATTGAGCCCACAAAAAATACACGAGGCAACTGTTTTCCAAATGTTAGATAAAAGTAGTCTAAGACTCCGATTCGTGAGAGGAAAAACATATACAATGAATGAGCCCCATAACTACCCTGGCATTCTGTCTGGAAGAATTTTCTAGACTAAGGCACATGGTGACAGGGTCCAAGGAGAGGGGAGTAGTCTTACTTTGCTGGAGAGAGGGAAGAGCTTGGAGTTAGAGTTTGCTGAGGGAGCTAGAGTTTTCCTAGTAGAGTAAAATCCTCAATAAAATACTGGCAAAATGAATCCAACAGCACATCAAAAAGCTTATCCATGACGATCAAGTTGATTCATCCCTGAGATGCAAGGATAGTTCAACATACGCAAATCTATAAACGTAATCCATCACATAAACAGAACCAATGACATAATTATCTCAATAGATGCAGAGAAGCCCTGACAAAATTCAACAGGCTTCGTGTTTAAAAACTCTCAATAAACTAGGTATTGATGGAACGTATCTCAAAATAATGAGAGCTATATATGACAAACCCATAGCCAACATCATACTGAATGGGAAAAACTGGAAGCATTCCCTTTGAAATCTGGCACTAGACAAGGATGCCCTCTCTCACCACTCCTATTCAATATAGCATTGAAGTTCTAGACAGAGCAATCAGGTTAGAAAAAGAAATAAAGGATGTTCGATTAGAAAAAGAGGAAGTCAAATTGTCTCTATTTGCAGACGACATGATCATATATTTAAAAGACCCCATCGTCTCAGCCCCAAATCTCCTTAAGCTGATAAGCAACTTCAGCAAAGTCTCAGAATACAAAACCAATGTGCAGAAATCACAAGCATTCCTATACACCAATAACAGACAGAGAGCCAAATCATGAGTCAACTCCCATTCACAATTGCCACAAAGAGAATAAAATACCTAGGAATACAACTAACAAGGGATGTGAAGAACCTCTTCAAGGAGAACTACAAACCACTGCTCAAGGGAATAAGACAGGATACAGATAGAAAAACATTCCATGCTCATGGTTAGGAAGAATCAATATCATGAATTATAGATTCAATGCTATGCCCAACAAGTTACCACTGAACTTTCTTCACAGAATTAGAAAAAAACACCTCAAATTTTATATGGAACCAAAAAAGAGCTCATATAGCCATGACAATCCTAAGGAAAATAAAAAAACAAAAACAAAAACAAATCTGGAGGCATCACACTACCTGACTTCAAACTATATTAAAAGGCTCCCTAATCAAAACAGCATGGTACTAGTACTGAAACAGAGATACAGACCAACGGAACAGAACAGAGGCCTCAGAAATAACACCACACATCTATATCCATCTGATATTTGACAACCCTGAAAACAACAAACAATGGGGAAAGAATTCCCTATTTAATAAATAGTATCGGGAAAATTGGCTAGCCACATGCAGAAAGCTGAAACTGGATCCCTTCCTTACACCTTATACAAAAATTAACTCAACATGAATTATAGATTTAAACATAAGACCTAACACCATAAAAACTCTAGAAGAAAACCTAAAGGACATAGGCATGGGAAAGGACTTCATGACTAAAACACCAAAAGCATTGGCAACGAAAGCCAAAATAGACAAATGGGATCTAATTAAACTAAAGAGCTTCTGCACAGCAAACGAAACTATCATTAGAGTGAACTGGCAACCAACAGAACGGGAAAAAATTTTTGCAATCTAACAAAGGGCTGATATCCATCTGACAAAGGGCTAATATCCACAGAATCTACAAAGAACTTAAATTTACAAGAAGAAAAACAACTCCATCAAAAAGTGGGTGAAGGATATGAACAGACACTTCTCAAAATAAGACATTTAGCTCAGCTCATTAATTTTCATTTTTTTTTTTCCTGGCACTGGCTCTCAACAGTTGAAAACCCTGGTTTTAAAAACTATCAATGCCAAGATCCCACAATACAAAAATCTTTATTTCCTGGGTCTAAAGTGGGGCCAGGATGGAAGTTTTCTTAAGTTACTTTTTACGTTCTGTGATGGCTAATGGGAGCGTGGGTACAGAGGGCAAGGAGAGGCCCACCTGAATGGTGGTAGGCAACCCGTCCTCAGCAATCACGGCAGTGGAGTGGGGTCTGCATGTCCCTAACAGCCCTCTGGCCAAACCCCTGATCAAAGCCAGGGTGGAATTCCCAGAAATGCTGGTGGCTATCCCAGAGATGCAGCATCCTCACTCATACATTCACTGGATCCCACAGAGGCCAATGGACGGTACCGAGCACAGCCAGCTCTGGAATGATCTGGAGACTGCAGCTGAACCCTGTAACCTCCAAACCCTGGAACTCGGGGCCAGCAGACGGTGCGGCCTCACGCCGGTCATCTCCTTCACACGTCGTACCCTAACAACCCCTCCTTTATGCACCGGTACCTTTTACTCCGCTTACCGCATGTGATGGCACATTTTTGTTAGAAGTGTGCTCTTGTACGCTTTCTGGTTTTTCGTGATTTTACATCTTTGTTTTTGGATCTCCAGTAGGCCTTCACTGTTTTAGTGTTCTCCAGTAATTTAAAAGATTTATACGTTGTTTTAAGGTCTATAGTTACTAACCGGCAAATCAGCACAGCTCAACATCAATAGACCTAAGGCGATACAAATTAAAACCATAAGAGATACCACTACGCAGCCACTGGAATGGTTAAAATTAAATAGATCGACAATTCCCAAGCGTCGGTGAGAATCTGAAACAACTGGACTTCACACGCTGCTGTTAAGAATGCCAAGCGGCACAGCCACTTTGGAAAACAGAAAGGCAGTGCTTTAAAAATTAATTTTTTTAAATTGACAAATAAAAATTGTATATATTTATAAGGTACAATGTTTTGATGATTTGACATATGCATATATTATGGAATGATTAAATCAAGCTAATTTACATAACCATCACTTTACATACATTTCCGAGGCCAGGAGAATTAAAATCTACTTTACTGGCAACTTTCAAGTATTTAGTGCATTACTGTCAACTTTAGTCGCCATGCTACACAACAGGCCTCCTGAACTTACTCCTTCTAGCTACTGAAACTTTGTGTCTTTTGACCAATATGTCCCAGTTATCCCCAAACCCTGCACCTCACCCCACCCCACCCCAATTCCTGCCACCACCATAACATGGTAACCACCATTCTCCTCTTTGCTTCTGAGTTTGACTTTTCTGGATTATGCATGTAAATGAGACCATGTGGTATATTTCTCTTTCTATGCCTGCCTTATTTCACTTAGCATAGTGTCCTACAGCTCCATCCGTGTTGCCACAAATGACAGGATTTCCTTCTTTTTAAAGGCCGAATAGTATTCCATTGTGTATGTATTCCATACTTCCTTTATCCATTCCTCCACTGATGGACATTGAAATTGATTCTATATCCTAGCTACTGTGAATAATGCTGCAATAAATATGGGAATGCAGATGTATCTTTTGGCATAGGAATTTCATTTCCATTGGATATATTCCCAAAAGTAGAATTGCCGGATGATATGGTAGTTCAATTTTTAAGTTTTTGAGAAAATCATACCATTTTCCACAATGACTATATTAATTTACATTCCCACTAACAGTGTACCAGGGTTCTCTTCTTTCCACATATTTGCCAGCACTTGGTATCTTTTATCTTTTGAATAATAGAGTTTCTTGTAACGTTAAAAACACATTGATCATATAACCCAGCAATCTCATATCTAGATATCTGCTCAAGAAAAATGACAACAGATGTGAACACAAAGACCTATATGTGAGTGTTCATATTATCTTTATTCACAACACTAATATACAGAAACAACTCAAAAATGTCCATCAGCTGGAAAATGAATAAACTAAATGAAATACAGCCATACAATAGAATACTATTCAAAAGAGAAATACTATTGATACATGTGACAACATCAATGAATCTCAAAACCATTTTGCACTGTGAAAGAAGGCAGACACAAATGTTTACATATTGTATGATTCCATTTACCCATCATTTTTTCAAAATGAAAAACTATGTAGGCATAAAAAAAAAATCAGTGGTTGCCAGCAGGTGGGAGGGGGCGAAGGAATTCACTTCAAGGGACACAAGGAAACTGAGGTGATAAAAATGTTCCACATCTTGATTATGGTGGTAGCTTCACAAGTGTATACTCATCAAATTGGACACGTAATTAGTGCATTTTACTGTTTGTAATTTATCTCAATAGACCGGGTTAAATGTACAAATAGCACCTATCCATCAATTGGTGTAAAAAAAAATGCAGTGCCCTTTGATACAACAATACAACTATTGATAAATTAGCCTAAGGCGGGGAAAAGTCTTTAGATATGCTTTTCAACAGTTACAGAAATTCAAAAAGGTACTGGAATGGTAACCAATTCTCTGGTTGACAAGGAAGACAGAGAACATCTAGTCCCACACTTATGTGAAAAGGAATCCTACATTATCTAAAGGACTAAATTAGAATTACGAGTACATGTCAGTTAAACTGAACTTCAGCCTTCTAGAAAAGTAAGGCTCTTCTCAGCAAACCAACATTTAATTTCAAAACTCTCACAGGGAACATAGTGCACCAAAACTATCTCAGGAAGCTGGAAGTGTTGTGGCTACAGGGAGTGCATAGGCAAACAACAAACTCAACGACAGACCAAGACTTAGTTGTTGACAAACTCAGGATGTGTAAAAACACTTCACACATTATTTATACAAATAAGCATGACTCCAGCTCTTCCTGTATGCTATGGGCACACTACAACTAAAGCTGACCTAGGAAACAGAAGAGGACATACATGTCAGTCTGCAGATGCCAGCTGTCAGTGTGAGCTCTGCAGGGCACCCCACCTTCTTCCAGAACTCCTTACTAACATGGGGAAATCAGATTCAAAGAGTCTAGAGGCCCTGTACACTCTAAAATTCTGAGGAAAATTCCTGCTAATGTCAAAGGATATATACATTTTTAAGAAATCATTTATGTACATCAGAAAATTGAAAAACATAAAAACACTGTCTGAACTTGTTTAAAAACTAAATAATGATGCCTCTTTACATCTTTTCAGATTATATTTAAAAGTAGAACACATATGTAATTGGCATTTGGTATGTTTTCATCTTTAAAAAGAAAAGAAATCTGATGATTAACACCTGACATTTTCAATGTCCTAAAATGATATAAAACAATACTCTCTCTTTCTGAAAAAGCCTAGATCTTACTCATGTATGTAAACATATTTTAATAGTAAGCAGCTGCCTTAAAAAGAGCTAGAACTGGAAATGTTTAACTCTGGAATCTCAACATTTGAAACTAGTCATTTCAATCAATGCTTTGATTTCAGAAATAGAAAAGGCCATCTTGGTTGAACCAAAATATACAACACCAAAGCAAACAAAACAAAAACGACCGACTTACTCTACAGAAATAGAGAGATACTAGAATTTTTTCTTTTGGGTCATTGGATTTCAAATTAAGCCTGGAGTATTTACTTGGTCATGTAGAGAGTGCTCGCCTACGCAGTGGCATGCCTGACCCTCCCTCCCTTCACTTCTGTGCTCAAACATCATCATAAAAAAGACTTCCCAATCACCTTTAACAACCTTCATCTTGCAAGTCCTACCTGCTAACTGTTCATGTCAACATCTGACATACTTTTACCACCCAAGTTATTTACTGTCCCCTCCCTAAAACATAAGATGGGGGGGGCTTTTTTTTTTTTTTTTTTTTTTTT
>NW_016107444.1:4604057-4608499 GCF_001604975.1 Cebus imitator
TATACATTGTTGTGACCAGTGCCTAGAATAGCAGCTGGAATTAGTTCTCAACAAATATTTAAATAAATGAATATGTGAATGACTACGTGAATGGAAATAAAAGCCATTTCTGTTATTTTAGACTATAATACAACTCAGGCTTGCAGACTGACATATGCAAATATGGAAATGAAGAGCATAATTTTGAATTTCATTTTCCACCAATGTCTGATTACCTACTGATTAAACGTGACAAACTACAAAGGGAGAAAAATCATTATTAGATCCCAACCTATCATCTATAACAACCTAAATGCAAGTAATCATATGTTTAATTTTACATAATAGCTTTCAGACAGAAAAAAAAAATCCATAGGCATAATGTTGTAAAAAATCTCCAGTGAATTTTGCACTATATCTGAACATATCCACATCAATCTATAGTTACACTTAGATCTCTCTATATAAACTGTAAACATGTATTTAGAAATAACATTTCATTTACAGATAGATCATTTTCAATCTAATCATAATTTAAAACTCACTAGAGTTGTTGCTTTTTATATATAAACACACACAATGTCCCCTAAAGGGAAAGAGTATATTCTCAATGACATCCATATACCAATAGTAACTCTCAGTGTAGCTAAGGAAGCATAATATCCCCATCTTACATATGAGGAGGTAGTTCAGACATGTGTGCTGGCTGGGTGTGCAGGGTCACCCTGCTATTAGGCAGCAGTGTCAAGTAACAATTCAGTCTGACTGAATCTAGGATGCACATACACTAATGGTAAGCTACTGTCTGCGTATATTAAGAGACATTTTCAGAAAAACTTTTTACTGATGTGTAGTAGACACAGAAAATGTCCATATAACAACAGGAGCTCAAAGAACACCTGTGAAACTCATCACAGAAAGATCATCACCCAGGCACACAGTCATCAGGTTATCTAAAGTCAAGACAAAGGAAAGGATCTGAAGAGCTGTGAGGAAAACACATCAGGTAACCCACCAAGGAAAAACCATTACAGAAACAACAGATTTCTCAGCAGAAACCCTACAAGCTAGACAGGGTTGGGGTCCTATTTTCAGCTTCCTTAAACAAAATAATTATCAGCCAAGAATTTTGTATCCAACTAAACTAAGCTTCATAAGTGAAGGGAAGTTAAGGTCTTTTCCAGACAAACGAACGCTGAGAGAACTGGGCACTACCAATGGCATTATGAGAACTGCTAAACGGAGCTCTAACTTAAGACAAATCCTCAAAATACACCAAAACAGAACCTCTTCAATGCATACACTTCACAGGACCTATATAACAATAACAATGAAAAATACCCAAGGTATTCAGGCAACAAATAGCAAGATGAATGGAACAGTACCTCACATCTCAATACTAATGTTGAATGTAAGATGGCCTAAATGTACCACTTAAAAGACAAAGAATGCAAGAATGAGTAAATTCACTGAACAAGTTTCTGCTGTCTTCAGGAGACTCGCCACACATAAGAACCCATACAAACTTACGATAAACAGGTAGAAAAAGACATTCCATGCAAATGGACACCAAAAGTGAGCAGGACTAAACATTCTTGTATCAGACTAAACAAAATTTAAAGCAACAGCAGTTAAAAAAGACAAAGAGGGGCATTAAATAAGATGACCAGTCTAACATGAAAATATCACAATCTTAAATATATACGCACCTAACACTTGAGGTCCCAAAGTTATAAAACAATTACTGCTAGTCCTAAGAAATGAGACAGAGAGTAACACAATAATAATGGGGGTTTTAAATACTCCACTAACAGGACTAGGCAGGTCGTCAAGACAGAAAGTCAAGAAAGAAACAATGGACTTAAACTATGCCCTAGAAAAAGGGGACTGAAAAGACATTTACATAATATTCTACCCAACTACTGTAGAATATACATTCTGCTCATCAGCGTATGGAACATTCTCCGAGATGGACCATATGATAAAGCACAAAATAAGTCAGTAAATTTTTAAAAATTGAAATTATATCTAGTACTTTCTCAGACCACAGTGGAATAAAATTGGATATCAACACCAAAAGAAACGCTCAAAACCATGCAAACACATACAAATTAAATAACCTGCTCCTGAATGATAGCTGGATTAACAATGAAATCAAGATAAAAATGAAATTCTTTGAACTGAATGATAATAGTGACACACATAAGAAGAAAGTTCATTGCATTAAATGCCTACCTCCAAAAGTCTGAGAGAGCACAAACAGACACTCTAAGGTCACACCTCTTGAAACAAGAACAATCCAAACCAAAACCCAGCAGCAGAAAATAAATAACAAAGACCAGAGCAAAGCTAAATGAAATGGAAACAAACAAAAAATACAAAAGATAAGTGAAACAAAAAGCTGGTTCCTTTACAAGATAAATAAAATTGACAATTAGCGTGATTACCAAGAAGAGAGAAAATCTAAATAAGCTCAATTAGAAACAAAATGGGATATATTACTATTGATACCACAGAGACACAAAACATTATTCAAGGCTACTATGAGAACCTTTTCTTACATAAGCTAGAAAACCTAGAGGAGATGGTTCAATTCCTGGAAATATAAAACTCTCCTAGATTAAACCAGTAAGATACAGAAACTCTGAAGAGAGCCAACAACAAATAGTGAGATTGAAATGGTAATTTAGAAATTGCCAACAACAGAAAAAGTCCAGAACCAGATGGATTCACAGCTAAATTCTATCGAATATTCAAAGAAGTGGTACCA
Source organism: Cebus imitator (assembly GCF_001604975.1). Lineage (NCBI taxonomy): Eukaryota > Metazoa > Chordata > Mammalia > Primates > Cebidae > Cebus > Cebus imitator. The sequence goes on from NW_016107444.1 coordinate 4,606,807, forward strand.
ACCCTAGTGACACTATTCCATCGAATAGAGAAAGAGGAAATCTCCCCTAAATCTTTCTGTAAAGCTAAAATCACCCTAACACCAAGACTAGGAAAAAACATACAGAAAAAGAAAACTACATACCAACACCCCTGATGAACACAGATACAAAAGTCCTCAACAAAATGCTAGTGAACCCAATCCAACAGCATATCAAAAAGATAATCCATCACTATTAAGTGGGTTTCATACCAGGGATACAGGGATGGTTTAACATACATCAGTCAATAAATGTGATACACCACATAAACATAATTAAAAAGAAAAACCAATCATCTCAATAGATGCAGAAAAAGCATATGACAAAATCCAGCATGCTTTATGATTAAAATCCTCAGCAAAACTGGCATAGAATGGGCATACCTTAAGGTAATAGAAGTCATCTATGAAAAACCCACAGCCAACATTATACTGAACAGGGAAAAGTTGAAAGCATTCCCCCTTAAAACTGGAACAAGGCAAGGATGCCCACTTCCATCACTTCTTTTCAGCATAGTACTGGAAGTTCTAGCCAGGGCAATCAGACAAGAGAAAGAAAGAAAGGACATCCAAATTAGTAAAGAGAAAGTCCAGCTGTTGCTGTTTGCTGATGATCTCATCATATACCTAGAAAACCCTAAAGACTCATCCAAGAAGCTCCTGGAACTGGTAGATGAATTCAGCAAAGTTGCAGGATATAAAATTAACATACACTATTCAGTAATTCTGGGATACAGCTACAGCGACCAAGCTGAGACTCAAATCAAGAACTCAATCCTGTTTACAACAGCTGCAAAATAAATAAATAAATAAATAAAATATTTAAGAATATACCTAACCAAGGAGGTGAAAGACCTATACAAGAAAACCTACAAAACACTGCTGAAAGAAATCATATACAACACAAACAATAGAAGTATATTCCATGCTCATGTGAGTAGACTGTGAAAATGACCATACTGTCAAAAGCAATCTACAAAATCAATGTAATTCCCATTGAAATAGCACAATCACTCTTCACAGAACTAGAAAAAACACTCCCAAAATTCATAAAATAGAGCTGCATAGCCAAAGCAAGACTAAGCAAAAAGAACAAATCTGGAGGTATCACATTACCCAACTTCAAACGCTACTATAAGGCAACAGTCACCAAAACAGCATGGTACTAGTATAACAATAGGCACATAGACCAATACAACAGAATAGAGAACCCAGAAACAAAGCCAAATACTTACAGCTAACTGATCTTTGACAAAGCAAACAAAAAACATGAAGTGGGGAAAGGACACCCTATTCAACAAATAGTGCTGGGATAATTGTCAAGCCACATGTAGAATAATGAAACTGAAATTTCATCTCTCGCCTTACAAAAAAAATGAACCCAAGATGGATCAAAGATTTAAATATAAGACATGAAACCATAAAGATTCTAGAAGATAACATCAGAAAACCCTTCTAGACCTTGGCTTAGGCGAAGACTTCATAACAACCCCAAAATGCAACAAAAACAAAGATAAATAGGTGGGACTTCAACTAAAAAGCTTCTGTACAGCAAAAGAAATAATCAGCAGAGTTAACAGACAACCCATAGAATAGGAGAAAATCTTCACAATTTATACACCCAGCAAAGGACCAATATCCAGGATCTACAGAGAACTCAAATTAAGGGAAAAAA
>NW_016107444.1:4608509-4660751 GCF_001604975.1 Cebus imitator
AAAAAAAAAAAAAAAAAAAAAAAAAAAAAAAAAAAAAAAAAAAAAAAAAAAAAAAAAACAACTGCCATCAAAAAGTAGGCTAACAACATGAACAGACAATTCTCAAAAGAAAATATGCAAATGGCCCAGAAATGCAAATCAAACCCCCAGAGCGATACCACCTAACTCCTGCAAGAACAGCCATAATCAAAAACTCAAAACATAATAGATGTTGGCGTGGATGCTGCAAACAGGGGACACTTCTACTCTGCTGGTGGGAATGTAAACTAGTACAAACACCATGGAAAACAGTGTGGAGATTCCTTAAAGAACCAAAGGTAGATCTATCATTTAATCCAGCAGTCCCACTACTGGGAATCTACCCAGAGGAAAAGAAGTCATCACACAAAACAGATAGTTGCACATGCACGTTTATAGAAGTACAACTTGCAACTGCAAAAATACGCAACTAGCCGAAATGCCCATCAATCAGTGAGTAAAGAAAATGTGATATATATACAAACACACACACACACACACACACACACATGGCTGAGTATTCCATGGTGTGTGTGTGTACATATATACACATACATATATACGTATATACATACCTATATGTTTTATATATACACACATATTATATATATACACAGACACACATACATACCATGGAATACTACTCAGCCATAAAAAGGAACAAAATGACATTCACAGCAACCTTGATTGAATTGGACACTATTACTCTAAGTGAAGTAACGCAGGAATGAAAACCAAACATTGTATGTTCTCACCATAAATGGGAGATAAGCTATGAGGAGACAAAGGCATAAAGATGATACAATGGACTTTGAAGACTCGTGGGAAAAGGCGGGAGGGGCTGAGGGATGAAAGACTGCACAAGGGGTACAGTGCACACTTCTTGGGTCACAGGTGCACCAAAATCTCAAAAATCATCACTGAAGAACACATTCATGTTACTAAGCACCACTTGTTCCCTAAAAACCTATTGAAATAAAAATTTAACAAATAAACAATATTAAGATTTTTTTAAATGCCCTTTTCACAAAACTGGTGTCCAATTATTTGCTTCAAGAAGTGAAACGTTTTTTTGTATTTCAACTCTATATTTATTCTGAAGTAGATACCTAATAAAATTATTTTTAATGGATTGTTTTAAAAAAATGAAAAGAAAACCATTTTGAAGAAAGAGGTAGATTTTGCCTTGAAACAGGCAACCTACCAGAATTCAATATTCTGCTTCACATGAAGAACTGAGCCCAATTAATGAGTTAAAAAAAAAAAAAAAAAAAAAAAAAACAGCCTTTTTGGGGGGGACAACTTAAAGGTTTTAAGAAAAAAAAATAATCTTACTTTTATATAAAATGCAGAGACAGATTTTCTTTTTTCAGGACCAGGTCAAAGAAAAGTCCTGGAGGGGCTGTGTGAAGCAGAGGACCACAGAGTTCTGAACGCCCCCCTGCTGGGAATAGGATCATGCCTGAAAGAGATGACTGCAGGCCCAGCAAAGAAGTCTGTTCTGGTAAGACCCCGGCAATTTCCTGGGTGAATTCCAAGCTACTTCATGAACACATAAAACCTTCACAATAGCACAGATACAAAAGTGACCTAGGTGTCCGTCAGTGGATAAACGAATAGAGAAAGTGTGACATACTTTCCATATACTCCATATACAATGGAATATTCAGCCATAAAAACAATGAAATCATGTATTCTGCAGCAACGTGGATGAAAGTGGAGGTCATTCTCAAGCGAAACAAGCCAGGCACAGAAAGACAAACACTCCATGTTCTTACTTGTGAAAGTGGAAAAATGTGTTTATGTGGACACAGGGAGTGGGATGAGAGATACTGGAGACTCGGAAGGCTGAGGGGGTGGGAAGGAGGATGAGAAATTGGTTAATGTGTGCAACATATGTTATTCTCTTGATGGATAACTTTAAAGCCCTGACTTGACCACTATACAATCTATGCATGTCTATGTACCCCCAAAATTTATACAAATAAAAAAAAAGAAATATTCAAGTAATTACTTTTTCTGTTTGCCATTAAAGAACGGATATGCTAGCTGGGCATGGCGGCTCATGCCTATAATCCCAGTACTTTGGGAGGCTGTGGCAGGTGGATCACTTGAGGTCAGGAGTTTTTGTGACCAGTCTGGCCAACATGATGAAACCCTGTCTCTACTAAAAATACAAAAATTAGCTGTGTGTGGTGGCACACACTTGTAATCCCACCTACTTGGGAGGCTGAGGCAGGAGAATGGCTTGAACTTGGGAGGCGGAGGTTGCAGTGAGCTGAAATTGCAACATGGCACTCCAGCCTGAATGACAGAGTGACTCCATCTCAATTAAAAAAAAAAAGGAAATGCTGCAGAAAAACTGTGACATAAACAGATACAGACATACTACATAGTAATTTAAAAAAAGAACCACTGATAAAAACAACAATGTGGATGACTCGCAGAAAACGCACTGTGAAAACAGCCAGACACATAAGTAGATGTAGTAGTCCATTTTCACACTGCTGTAAAAAATTGCCTGAGACTAGGTAATTTATAAAGGAAAGAGGTTTAACTGACTCACAGTTCTGCATGTCAGTCATGGAGCGGGAGGCCTCAAAAAACTTCCAATCATGACAGAAGGGGAAACAAACATGTCCTTCTTCACATGGCGGCAGGAGAGAGGAGGAGTGCCAGCAGGGAAACGCCAGATGCTTACAAAACCATCAGATTCCATGAGACTCATTATCACAAGAACAGCAAGAGGGGAACAGATCCCATGATCCAATTACTTTCATCTAGTCCCGCCCTTGATATGCGGGGATTATTACGATTCAAGGTGAGATTTGGGTGAAGATAGGACCAAACCATTATCAGTAGACGTACTTTCTAATTCCTTTAATATGACATTCAAGAACAGGCAAAATTAATCAAAGGTGATAGTAATCAGAAGATTGATTAGCTATGGATATGAGCACTGTCTGGGAAGGGACCTGAAGTGACTTTCTAGAAATGTTTGTGTGTGTGTGTGTGTGTGTGTGTGTGTGTGTGTGTGTGTGTGTGTGTGTTTTTGATGGAGTCTTGCTCTATCACCAGGCTGGAGTGCAGTGGTGCAATTTAGGCTCACTGCAACTTTTCTTTCCCAGTTCAAGCGATTCTCCTGCCTCAGCCTCCAGAGAAGCTGGGACTACAAGCACGTGCCCCCATGCCCAGCTAATTTTTTTTATCTTTAGTAGAGACACGGTTTCACCATGTTGGCCAGGATGGTGTCGATCTTTTGAACTTGTGATCCACTGCCTCAGCCTCCCAAAGTGCTGGGATTACAGGCGTGAGCCACTGTGCTCAGCCATGTTCTTTATCTTAATCTATATGTTTTTACATGTGTATACATCTGTATAAATTCATTAAGTTGTATGCTTAAAAGTAATGCACTGTACTGCATGCATGTTAAACATCAATAATAACAAAATAAAATATAACAAAAAGATTGAAAACATTTTGACACCTATTTAAACATTTTCCAAGTGAAATTCAATAGGTCTTGAATCTATTAGCAATACAACATGTTCTGATCAGTTAGTAAGAACAGACAACAATTCTGAGAAAATGAAATTTTACTAGATGAATTATTTTTTAAAAACCCTTTGTGTAACTGGTGTACAGATTTGAAAATAAGTATAATTTGGGAAAAGCAGAGTCAATAGTGTACTTTCTGCACTCAGCTCACTCACTTCCATATATTGTTTATGGTTTACTTTTCAGCTATTAAAACCAAGCATCAAAATAAACTAAACCTGAAGAAAATAAAAACAAGTCACAGACTAGAATAAAATATTTGTGAAACATATCTGATAAAGGACCTGTATCCACTATAGTACTCCACAATGGAATACTATTCAGCCATAAAAAAGAATGACAACATGGATGGAACTGAAAGTTATTAGGTTAAGTGAAATAAGCCAGGCACAGAAAGGCAATCATCACATGTTCTCACTTATTTGTGAGATCTAAAAATTAGACAATTGAACTCAACCACAGAGAGCAGAAGGATGATTGCCAGAGGCTAGGAAGGGCAGTGAGGGGTGGGAGTGGGGGACGGTGGAGGTGGTCAATGAGTAAAAAAAAAAATCAGAATAAATAAGACCTGCTATCTGATAGCACAACAGGGTGACTATAGTTAATAATAATCATGTATTTTGAATAACTTAAAGTATGTAACTGGGTTGCTTGTAACTCAAAGGATAAATGCTTGACAGGATGAATGCCTTTTCCATGTTTTTCTTATTTCACACCACATGCCTGTATCAAAGCGTCTCATGTACCCCATAAATATATACACCTACCACGTACCTATAAACGTTTTTTTAAAGGACCTGAATCCAAAGCATATAAAGCATCCTTAAAGCTCAAAAATAAGAAAACAAACCACTCAATTGAAAACGGGCAAAAGATCTGAACAGATACCTCATCAAAGAAGATATACAGATGGCACATGGGCACAGAATAGGATACTCAATAGCATATGTCATTAGGGAAGTACAAACTAAAGGAACAAGATACCACTACACACCCAACGGAATGTCTAAAATCCAACACACTGATAATACCAAATGCCGGCAAAATGTGGAGCAATGGTGCTATGATTTAAACCTATACACCCCCCGAACAATTCATATATTGGCACCTAAGACCCAATGTAATAGTATTAAAAGGCAGGGCCTTTAAGAGGGGAGGAAGCCAGGGTTCTGCCCTCATGAATAGGATCAGGACCATCACTAAGGGGCTGGAGGGAACTAAGGTGGGCCCTTCTGCTCCCTTCTGCCATCGGAGGACACGGGAGGAGGCAGCATCTTAGAAGCAGAGAGGAGCCCTTGCTAGACAGCAAACCCGCCAGTGCACTGACCTGGGACTTCTTAGCCTCCACAACTGTTAAGAAAATAAATTTCTGTTCTTTGTAAGCTACCCAGCCTCAGATATTTTGTTACAGCAGCAGGAAAAGTCTTTTAATTTTTATTTTTAAAGAATATCTAATGGTGCCATGGCTAAGCACTCGCTGTTCTGAAGAGAAAGGGGGGAATTCAGCCCTTGGTGAGGGCACAGGCAGGAAGGGAGCCCCGGCATTTCAGAGACGCCTCAGCCACTTTCTAGCTGAGGGTCCTGAGCAAGTTTACGCACCTCGCTGGCCTTATTTTCGTCATCTGTACAGAGAGGGTTTTTAACAAATTATTTAGGTTGGTGCAAACGTAATAGTATAATTAAAAGTAATGACAAAAACCACAATTACATGTGCACCAACTTATTATTAAGAATACTTCCAACTCTAAATATTCTGAGTCAAGGTTTGTTGAATGACATCGAAGGGAACAACCCAAATCAGAACAACTGTGTCTAACAGGAAGGGAAATCTTCTGGGTCTGGTACAGAGTAAGAGCTGTAAGGACAGAGGCAGGAGAAGACAAACTATGATGTCCAGAAATAATTCTGGTGGAGACTTAACAAAAGGGGAGGTGAATGGCCCCCTTGATTCAGCTATTTGTACCTAGTAACTGGGAGAGACCTAGGGAAGAAGACTGGATTAAATCCAACATTTGGGGCTTATATAGACTAAAGATCATTTTATTGTTTGCTAATTCCTCATCTACATACCTTTAAGTAGAAAGAGCTGATATCTTACTTTATATTTAAAATGTTAATGCTGGATCACTGCTCTTTGGGGACTCATTTTTAAGTGTGCAAAATTCTACAGGCTTTAACAATAAGATGCACATAAAGGCATTTGAAATCTAAGTGATCTCTTGACATTTGACTAAAAGTCAAAGCAGTGGACCACAAGACAAATAGAACACTTCACCTGTGACGGCTGCCTATTAGCTATGTTTCATGATCTGTAAATGAGTTATTAAATGCCTCTATAAAGTTTTATTACTGTTTTAATCCTACTAATAACTGTCTTCACTTTAAATGTCCTGCTGTTTGCCGAATGTGGCAGCAATGTGCCTCAATAATGCTGCCCGGCACTAGGACTCTTTTCTCTAAAACTAAGGATCTAAAAGAGAAGGCATTAGAGACACTGCGTAGCACTGGTTCTGTGAGTTAGAGGAAAGAGTGGGCCAGATGTTGGCTGTCTGTCTCTGTACGGGTATAACCTGCCTGAGTCCGAGTGCCAACAGCCTAGACATACGGGAATAAAAGTGAATGCACGTTTCAGCACATTCTGAAAGCACTTACAGAGAAAACAATTTACATCTTAACGGCTTTCTTTCATTACATTAACTTCTCCTCTGCTTTCCACCTTGGAGACTGCGGGAATGTTCGCAAACACTAAATATCACAGAATCTTGGAGCAAGAATCACAGAATCTTGGAGCTAGAAGGGGCTCCAGAGGCCATCAGCCCGCCTCCACCCTGCTGGAATTGCCCCTCTCTTCCGTCTCCTTTGAGGTTGCTGGGGCATTCACAGCACCAAACATTCATCGCTACGTCCAGAAGTTGGCCTCCACAAAATTCCATCTTTAACCTGTTGGAAAGGTCTTTCTTATGCTGAACACAAAGTGGCTGTCCTAGAACTCTGACTAGGACCCAAGGCCCTGCCTTTTGGAGCTTCTCACAGCAGGCACCTCCTCTGTGCCTCACAGGAGAGGCAGACACCTAACTGAAGGCATCCCTTGGAGCTCCGACTACTCAGCCTACCTACACACCCAACGTCAGAGCACCTTCCACCATGCCTCCGAAGGAGTGGTCCCACTTCCCTCACTACTGTGGGTGCCGAATGATAAGCAGTCTGTCATTTCATATGCAGTATGTCTTTTAAAATGTTCCACTCATCATTACACTCCACCTTCTTCCTCATACAGAAGAGACATTTGATGTTGCACAGCTGGGACACCCCACAGCTGTCCCCTCTGAAACACAGTGTGATAGGGAATTTGAATTGAAGCATACATGAATATGTAGGGAAAACGGGCAGGAGAATCAAGGTCAATTAATGAAAGCTTTAATCACAGACAGCACACACTAATTAAAGAAACACTGTGCACATTTTATTCATTTTGCATTGGTAAAATGGGAACTTAAAAGTGTATTTTACCTGACTCGAGTTTGAGAGGAGCTTCTCAGGGTCTTCAGACCCTACAGTCTCTAAACTGAATTACTATTTTGTAAGTCGCATATATAGCAACTTAAATGTGGTCTCTGTAGCCAAAATAGCTGACTATCTACAAAGTATTCACGTGCTTCTTTCCAAGCTGTGGAATAATTACTGGGAAACATCACTCAAAGAAGCACTACATTACCCAAACTCTCTGCATCTTGACTTGGCCACAAGGCCGCCTCTTACCAGCGGAATCGGAACAAAACGCATGCATGTCCGTTTCAGCGGGGGTTCATTTTTTAACTGTGGTAAAATGTATGTACCATAGAAAGGTACCCTGTTAACTATTTTTAAGTATATAATTCAGTGGCATTAAGTACATTCACAGTGTTGTGTAACCATCACCACTATTTCCAGAATATTTTCATCATTTCACACAGAAATCCCTGTACCCATTAACCCCTAACTTCCCATTCTCCCCACCCCCCAGCCCCTGGTGGCCCCTGCTCTACTTTAGCTTCTATGAATCGGACTTTTCTAGGGACCTCACACAAGTAGAACCCTAACAATACTTGCTCTTGTTGTCTGGCTTCTTTCAGTTAATGTAATGTTTTCAAGGCTCACCGATACTATGCGTTCTATCTCAACTTCATTCATTTTACGGCTGAATAACACTTCCCTGCACGCATAATGCCACACTTGGCTTATCTTTTCATCTGTTGATGGAGGCATGAGTTGTTCCCAGCTTTTGGCTATTATGAATAATGCTACAATGCATATTTGTGTATAGTTTGAGTTGCTTTTTTTTTTTTAAGGGGAATTTAATTTCTTTTCTTTTTATTGCATTTTAGGTTTTGGGGTACATGAGAAGAGCATGCAAGATTGTTGCATAGGTACACACATGGCAGTGTGATTTGCTGCCTTCCTCCCCTTCACCTACATCTGCATTTCTCCCCATGCTATCTCTCCCCACCTCCCCACCCACCCCGTCCCTCCCCGAGTCACTGTTTTTAATTCATTGGGGAATACTACAAGAGAATTGCTGAATCATATGTAATTCCTTATTTAACATTCTGAGGAACCAACACACTATTTTCCACAGTGGCTGAACCATTTTACATTTCTACCAGCAATGCACAAGGATTCCAATTTCTCCACATCTGTACCAACATGCTCCTTTTTCATTCTTTCAGTAATACTTGCATTACATACCATGTGCAGTGGTATCTCATTGTGGTTTCGATTTGGATTTCCTTAATCATTAAAGACGCTAAGTTTATTTTCAATGCTTATCAGCCATTTGTATATTATCTTTGGAGAAATGTCTATTCAAATTCGTTGTCCATTTTTGAACTGGGTTAGTTTTCTCTTGCTGAATTGTAGGCATTCTTTATATATTCAGGATATTAATTCCTTATCAGATATACGATTTGCAAATATTTCCTCTTCTAGCTAGGATTCTTAAGAAGTAGCTGTGCCTTCTTCACTAGTTTATTCTTCTGCCTGATGCAGATGATTCTAAGACCCTCGGGAACAAGAAGAAGCCAAGTAACGCATGGAAGAAAAACACCCACTGACCAGGAGAGCCACACATTCTACTGTTACCCTACTGATAAATCAACTTCTTTTGTGCTGATATGCTGAAATTTTAGTTTCTTTGTTCTACCAGCCAGCATTACCAAACCTAAGACTCCTGTGTCCACAGGTTCCCAGTCTTTCTGACAGTATGACCCGGAAGATCGAGATTTCCACCTCCCAGATCTCACCTTCATTAGTGTCTCACATACGGTCTCGGGCCTTTCCTGATTAGATCTTCCTTTTTTGTTTTTTTCCCAATTTTCAAAAACACAGCATCATCATTTTGTCTAGACAGATATACGTAGTTCTGAAATTCTTCAATTTCTCTTTCTGAAAATGAGATATTTCCCATCCTAAACTCTTCAGCACCTCTGTTTCTTTGCAGCAATGGCTCTAAAATCCTATTTGTGGATTTTTCAGTACTCTGTATAGGAATCTGTTTGGGTTGGTAAAGTTGAACTCATTTAGAACAGGTGATACTTTCTTCCAATCTAATCATGTATCTTGGATTTCCCTTCAATCATTCTCAATGGTCCCACGTGATGAATACTTAGCTATTTTTAGTATTTACTTTTAAATACACTAATTCCATTATTATACATGGCAGAGTTACATGTAATTATCATTTAATCTTCAACACAAACACATAAAATAGAAACCAGTATCGCCGGAGAGATTAAGACCCAAAGAATCTCACCAAATAAGTTGTAGACTCTGGATTCAAACGCAATTATTTCAATTGCCATGCCATGTTACTTCCTTTCACTCACATGCTAACTTGCCAAATTCTTTCCTAAATAGATGAATATCTTCTTTTTAGGAAGACAACTTCAATACAGAATCATTCAGTAGTTCTTTGTAGTTTTTATAGGAGGCACAATTCATTGTATGCTATTCTCTTGATACTATTATAGATTTACACCTATTGTTATATGTCCCTCCTTGCTGTTGTAAACATGTTTTAAATCTAATCTACTTGTTAAATGTCTTTTTTTTTTTTTTCTTTTAGAGAGAGTCTCACTCTTTTTCCCCTAGGCTGGAATGCAGGGGCACATTCTCAGCTGACTGTAGCCCCCACCTCCCAGGTTCAAGTAATTCTCCTGCCTCAGCCTCCCAAGTAGCTGGGATTACAGGTATGTGACGACACACTCAGCTAATTTTTGCATTTTTAGTAGAGACGGGGTTTCACCTTGTTGGCCAGGCTGGCTTCAAACTCCTGACCTCAGGTGATCCACTGGCCTCAACCTCCCAAATTGCTGAGATTACAGGCATGAGCCACTGCATGCCTGGCCATGCGTCGTCTTCTTTTACACGGAAAAAACCTTTTGTGATAATTGATAATATGGCTTTGATATTTCAGAATATTTTAGACATTCAGAAACCCAGCAGAACACTAGGGAGAAGGCTTTTGGGTTGAGGAATAATGACATACAAGCCATTCTATCTCAATGAAATATGAAAGAAAGAAAAATGGAAAGTTCTATTTATTTATTAACATCGTATTCTCCATATTTCAAAATTAGGGAAGATCATATGAAAGAACTGAAAATGAAACAACTGCTTGAAAGTTTTTAGGTCGCAAAATTGGTCTGTTAAATCCAAATTATGGTGTCAGTCTCTGTTCGATTTTCATTGTGTTCCAGAGCAGAAGGACCTGCCCCAGGGATCTTAGCCAGCTGGGTCCTGAGAGCATGCCACTATCACAAGAGAAAGAAGTTAAGAACTGGCGAAAAACCAATCAGTAGATTAGATCAAGTTCGGTGTGTGTGTGTGTGTGTGTGTGTGTGTGTGTGTGTGTGTGAGAGAGAGAGAGAGAGAGAGTCATGCTTTGTCACCTAGGCTGGAGTGCAGTGGCATGATCTTGACTCACTGCAACCTCCGCCTCCTGGGTTCAAGCAATTTTCTTGCGTCATTCTCCTGAGTATCGGAGACTATAGGTGTTCGCCATCACACCCAGCTAATTTTTGTAATTTTAGTAGAGACGCGGTTTCACCACGTTGGCCAAGTTGGTCATGAACTTCTGACCTTAGGTGATCCACCTGAGGTGGATCAGGCCTGAAATCCCACCACTTGGGGAGGCTGAGGCAGGTGGATGAATCACAAGATCAGGAGTTTGAGACCAGCCTGGCCAATATGGAGAAACCCTCTCTAACAAAACTACAAAAATTAGTTGGGCATTGTGGTGAATGCCTGTAATTCAAGCTACTCGGGAAGATGAAGCAGAGTTGCTGGAACCCAGGAGGCAGCGGTTGCAGTGAGTGGAGATNAAAAAAAAAAAAAAAAAAAAAAAAAAAAAAAAAAAAAAAGGTTAAAATGGTAAATTTTATGTTATATTACAATAAAAAATAAATAGTTGTATAATACATTTTTATGGATTTTTTAAAAAAAAACACATTAGACATCACTTCACACCACTAGAATGGCCATAATTAAAGCCAGATAAGTTTAGGAGAAGATACAGAGAAACTAGAATGTGTACACATTGCTGGTAGGAACGTAAAATGCTGCATCCATTTCGGAAAAAACAGTCGGCAGTTTTTCGAAAACATCATAAAATTGGAGGATCCAAGACGGCGGATTAGACACAACTCCAGCGCACGACACCCAGCGAGAGACACAGACACACGGAGATCTCCGAGCTCCAACCGAGGTACCAGGCGCATTTCAACGGGTCTGGTCCGAGGGTGAGCAACGCCCACTCAGGGCAGACCGAGGCGGGGAGGGGTGCTGCTTCACCCACAACGTGCGTCTGACCCGCGAGGCGGAGGCTCCCCCTCCTGCGCTCACGTCCAGACACAGCGCTTCCCCCAGAGCCTCAGCAACGCACAGAACAGGGCGCCGGGAATGACAGTGCGGAGCTGAGTGAGAGTCTGCAGACTGAGCTGTCGCCCCGTACCCCCGCCCGGAGACAGGGGGAGCTGAAAGGGGGAGACTGCCGGGTGCGGCTGGGCGGGTCCCTAAAGCCCCACAAACCCCGGAGGGCTGACGCTCTGACTCTAGTGGGTCGCTCAGCCAGTGCCACAGTCTGAGATGAACCCGGAATGATCCAGCCCAGTGGAGGAAGGGCACAACCCACTGGGCTACATGTTTTAACAAAAGACACAGGAAGCCGAAGTAGCAACGGGAAGGCATTCTTGACAATCCAGCAGCGCCTATAGGCCGGCGGAGGAGGCAGGCCAAATCTCCCAGCTTAAACAAAAAAGACACGGGAAGCTTCCCTAGTAAGCTGAAGGGGTCCCTAGAAACCCAGTAGCGCTCCCACAGACAGACAAGCCACCTCATCAAGCAGCTTCCTCACACCACAGCCAGGTAAATCCACAAACATGGGGGGAAAAAACAGCTTAAAAAAGGTGAAACCACCAAAGACCAGAACACCTCTTCTCTTTCAAGGGATCACAACTCCTCAACAACACAGGATCACAACTTGACTGAGAAGGAGCGCAAAGAATTGACAGAAACAGGATTCAGAAGGTGGATAATAACACATTTTCAGAGCTAAAGGAACACGTTCTGACTCAATGCAAAGAAACCAAAAACCTTGAAAAAAGATTAGATGAAATACTAACTAGAATAACCAGCTTAGAAAAGAACATAAACGACTTGAGGGAGTTGAAGAACACAGCGTGAGAACTACGTGAGGCAAACAAAAGTTTTAATAGCAGAATCGATTAAACGGAAGAAAGGATATCAGAGATTGAAGATCAACTCAATGAAATAAAAAGAGAAGGCAATACAAGAGAAAAAACAGTGAAAAGAAATGAACCAAGCCTCCAAGAAATATGGGATTATGTGAAAAAAACATAATCTACGCTTGATCGGTGTACCTGAATATGACGGGGAGAATGAATCTAAGCTGGAAAACACACTCCAGGGTATTATCCAGGAGAACTTCCCAAGCCTAGCAAGGCAATCCAAATTTCAAATTCAAGAAATACAGAGAACTCCACAAAGATATTCCTCAAGAAGAGCAACCCCAAGGCACATAATCGTCAGATTCACCAGGGTCGAAATGAAGGAAAAAATGCTAAGGGCAGCCAGAGAGCAAGGTCAGGTCACTCACAGAGGGAAGCCAATCAGACTCACAGTAGATCTCTCGGCAGAAACCCTACAAGCCAGAAGAGAGTAGGGGCCAATATTCAACATCCTTAAAGAAAAGAACTTTCAACCCAGAATCTCATATCTAGCCAACTAAGCTTCATAAGTGAAGGAGAAATACAATCATTTACAGACAAGCAATTATTCAGAGATTTCGTCACCACCAGACCTGCCCTACAAGAACTTCTGAAAGAAACACTAAGCATGGAAAGGAACAAGTACCAGTCACTGCAAAAGCAAACCAGTTGGCAAAGACCAAAAATGCAATGAAGAAAATGAGTCAACTAATGAGAATGGCAGGATCAAATTCACACATAACAATATTAACATTGAATGTAAATGGCCTAAACGCCCCAGTCAAAAGACACAGACTGGCAAACTGGATAAAAAGACAGAACCCATTGGTGTGCTATATTCAATAAACTCATCTCACATGCAAAGATACACACAGACTCAAAATAAAGGGATGGAAGATTTACCAAGCAATGGGGAACAAAAAAAAGCAGGGGTTGCAATCCTACTCTCTGATAAAATGGACTTCAAACCAACAAAGATCAAAAGAGACAAAGAAGGACATTACATAATGGTAAAAGGATCAATCCAACAGGAAGAGCTAACAATTCTAAAGATATACGCCCCCAACACAGGAGCACCCAGATACGTAAAGCAAGTTCTTAATGACCTAAAACAAGATTTAGACTCCCACACAATAATAGTGGGAGGCTTCAATACTCCACTGTCAATATTAGATCAACGAGACAGAAAATTAGTAAGTATATCCAGGACTTGAATGCAGAGCTGGACCAAGTGGATCTAACAGACATATACAGAACGCCCCACCCCAAATCCATAGAATATACATTTTTCTCAGCACCACATTGCACTTACTCTAAAATTGACCACATCATTGGAAGCAAATCACTCCTCAGCAAATGCAAAAGAAAAGAAATCATAACAAACAGTCTATCAGACCACAGCGCAATCAGACTAGAACACGGGATCAAGAAACACACTCAAACCTGCACAACCACATGGAAACAGAACAACTTGCTTCTGAGTGTCGGCTGGATAAACAATGAAATGAAGGCAGAAATAAAGATGTTCTTTGAAACCAACCAGAATGAAGGCACAACTTACCAGAATCTCTGGGACACCTTTAAAGCAGTATCAAGAGGGAAATTTATAGCAATAAATGCCCACCATAGAAGAGAAGAAAGATCTAAAATCAACACCCTATCATCAAAATTGAAAGAATCAGAGGAGCAAGATGAAAAAAACTCAAAAGCTAGCAGAAGATAAGAGACAACCAAGATCAGAGCAGAACTGAAGGAGATAGATAGAGACACAAAAAACCCTTCAAAAATCAATAAATCCAGGAGCTGGTTTTTTTTTTTTTTGAAAACATCAACAAAATAGACAGACCTCTAGCCAGATGAATAAAAAAGAAAAGGGAGAAGAATCAAATAGATGCAATAAAAAACGACAGAGAGGATATCATCACTGGTCCCACAGAAATACAAACTACAATCAGAGATTACTAAAAACAGATCTACTAAAACCAGTAAATCAGGAAGAAATGAATAAATTCTTAAACACTTATACTCTACCAAAACTAAACCAGGAAGAAGCTGAAACCCTGAATAGACCAGTAACAAGGGCTGAAATAGAGGCAGCAATCAATAGCCTACCAACCAAAAAAAGTCCAGGTCCAGATGGGTTCACAGCCGAATTCTACCAGACATACAAAGAGGAGCTGGTTCCATTCCTTCTGAAACTGTATCAAACAATACAAAAGGAGGGAATCCTCCCTAACTCGTTTTATGACACCAATATCATCCTGATACCAAAACCAGGCGGAGACTCAACTAAAAAAGAAAACTTCAGGCCAATATCCATGATGAACATCAACGCAAAAATCTTCAATAAAATTCCAGCAAATTGATTGCAACAGCACATCCAAAAGCTTATGCATCACGAACGAGTAGGCTTCATCCAGGGGATGCACGGCTGGTTCAACATATGCAAGTCCATAAATGTAATCCATCACATAAATGGAACCAAAGACAAAAGCCACATGATTATCTCAATTGATGCAGGGAAGGCCTTTGACAAAATTCAACAGCCCTTCATGCTAAAAACTCTCAATAAACTAGGTGTTGATGGAATGTATCATAAAATGATAAAAGCTATATATGACAAACCTACAGCCAATGTCATACTGAATGGGCAAAAGCTGGAAGAATCCCCTTTGAAATCAGGCACTAGACAAGGACACCCTCTCTCACCACTCCTATTCAACATAGTATTGGAAGTTCTAGCCAGAGCAATCAGGCAAGAAAAAGAAATAAAGGGTATTCAAATAGGAAAGGAGGAAGTCAAATTGTCTCTATTTGCAGATGACATGATTGTATATCTACAAGACCCCATCGTCTCAGCCCAAAATCTTCTCAAACTGATAAGCAACTTCAGCAAAGCCTTGGGGTACAAAATCAATGTGCAAAAATCACAAGCATTCCTATATACCAATAACAGACAAACAGAGAACCAAATTAAGAGTGGACACCCATTCACAATTGCTACAAAGATAATAAAATACCTAGGAATACAACTGACAAAGGATGTAAAGGACCTCTTCAAGAAGAACTACAAGCCACTGCTCAATGAAATAAGAGGACACAAACAGATGGAGAAACATTCCATACTCATGGTTAGGAAGAATCAATACTGTGAAAATGGCCATACTGCCCAAAGTAATTTATAGATTCAGTGCTATCCCCATCAAGCTACCTATGCCCCTCTTCACAAAACTGGAAAAAAACACCTTAAACTTCATATGGAACCAAAAGAGGGCCCGCATAGCCAGGTCAATTCTAAGCAAGAAGAACAAAGTTGGAGGCATCATGCCACTTGACTTCAAACTATACTACAAGCCTACAGTAATCAAAACAGCTGGGTACTGGTACCAAAACAGCTATATAGACAGACAGAACAGAAGAGAGGCCTCGGAGGCAATGCCACACATCTACAACCATCTCATTTTTGACAAACCTCACAAAAACAAGCAATGGGGAAAGGATTCCCTGTTTAATAAATGGTGTTGGGAAAACTGGCTAGCCATGCACAGAAAGCAGAAACCGGGCCCCTTCCTGACACCTTACACTAAAATTAACTCCAGATGGATTAAAGCCTTAAACGTAAGACCTAACACCATAAAAACCCTAGAATAAAACCTAGGCAAAACCATTCAGGACACAGGCACGGGTAAGGACTAAAACACCGAAAGCAATGGCAACAAAAGCCAAAAGAGACAAGTGAAATCTAATTAAACTTAGGAGTTTCTGCACAGCAAAAGAAACTATCATTAGAGTGGACCACCAACAAACAGAATGGGAAAAAATTTTTGCAGTTTACCCATCTGACAAAGGGCTAATATCCAGAATCTACAAAGAACTAAAACAGATTTACAAGAAAAAAGCAAACAAACCCATTCAAAAGTGGGCGAAGGAAATGAATAGACACTTTTCAAAATAAGACATTTATGAGGCCAACAAACATATGAAAAAATGCTCAACATCAGTGGTCATTAGGGAAATGCAAATCAAAACCACATTGAGATACTACCTCACACCAGTTAGAATGGCGATCATTAAAAAATCTGGAGACAACAGATGCTGGAGAGGATGTAGAGAAATAGAAATACTTTTACACTGTTGGTGGGAGTGCAAATTAGTTCAACCATTGCAGAAGACAGTGCGGTGATTCCTCAAGGACCTAGAAATAGAAATTCCATTTGACCCAGCAATCCCATTACTGGGTATATATACAAAGGATTATAAAGCATTATATTATTAAGACACATGCACACGTATGTCCACTGCAGCACTGTTTACAATAGCAAAGACCTGGAACCATCCCAAATGTCCATCTATTATAGACTGGAAAAGGAAAATGTGGTACATATACACCATAGAATACTATGCAGCCATAAAAAACGATGAGTTTGTGCCCTTTGTAGGGACATGGATGAATCTGGAAACCATCATTCTCAGCAAACTGACACAAGAACAGAAAATCAGACACCGCATGTTCTCACTCATAAGTAGGTGTTGAACAATGAGAACACATGGACACAGGGAGGGGAGCATCACACACTGGGGTCTGTTGTGGGGGAAATAGGGGAAGGACAGCGGAGGGTAGGGAGTTGGGGAGTGATAATGGGGAAGAAATGCCAGATATAGGTGATGGGGATGGAGGCAGCAAACCACAATACATGTATATACCTATGCAACAATCCTGCATCTTCTGCACATGTACCCCAGAAACTAAAGTACAATTATATATATAAGAAACTATATTTTAAAAAATGAAATTTCACTAAATACAGAAGTATAAAATATTAGCTAATGAAATATGGTTTTTTTTTCTAGAATTACCTTAAAAAGCTTAAAAATATGAACCCTTAAAAATCACTACAACTTTAAGGAAGGAGAGCACAGGAACTGCTGTTAGAACACATTTAAAAAGACAGGGTTTGGAAAACTGAGCTGAAATGCCTGGGACCATCAAGGAAAATTAAGTCCAGGCAGTCAGGGAGCTGCACTTGGCCCTTTAATCACGAAAGACTTAAATGATGATTCTGGTGGTATTAACTATGGCCATTGAGTGCATTGAAAGATTGGTGAGACTTCATCCAGAACCAAACAGAACTGTACTAGAACGCAACTTTACTGGTCCATTGGAGCTACCCCACCTAAGCTGCCCCAACGCTGGCAATGCATTAACGTGTATCACAGCCCAGCCTACAGCTGAGCTCTCTCCCAGCCTACAGATAAGAGTCAAGATAATAGATAATTTTTGTCTCAATTCACTGAGTTATGGTGGTTTGTAATTCAACAGCTGATACAACTTGAAAATAAACAACTTGAATTAATAATAACTGAATACATTCTCCTCAATAATGAAGTAAAACGAATGTTAAAATCAAGGGATGCTCAATGTTTTGGCAGATACTATAACAAGGGATAGTTACAATATATAGGTAAAGAAATAAACATGTTTCTCATCAATAGTTAGCTGAAAAAAAATCAGTATTTCTAGCATCTTAAATGTAAGATATTACAAGACACCAATTGTGATACTATTATAATTTAAACTTTACTTGTATATAATACAGTAAGGTATTTTATTCCTCCTATAGGTAAACTGAAATAAGAAAAATACTGTTTAAGTAGTTCCAAAGAGGAAAACCAGAATCAAATAGAGTAAAAATTACATAGAAGCAATTTCAGTTCAATAGAAAGACACACTTTATAACAGAATTTTCCAAAGGTGGAACGTGCTGCCTTACAGGAAAAAGGGTTTTCTGACCCCAGATAGATTCACACAGAAAGCTCTCAAGATGACAGAGTACAAGAGATTCCAGTCAAGTGGGAGCCGAGTCTACTGCAATGGTTTTCTAACCTAGCTTATGATAACAGCCTCACCTGGGAAGCTTCTAGGTGCTTCTCTGAATCTGCTTCCCAAATCATGGTCTAATCTATACAAGTTAGCCAACCAAGATAGATAGGTAGACAGTCACAAGTTACCAAACGATTTTAATGCTTTCAAATAGGTTTTGACAAAAACGAACCTGTGCACCCTGACCACACCAGCAAGTTCTCCCGATTTTTCTTACTGCTCTTCCCAGCACTTAATCTACTGCAACTACACATTCTACTGACTGCTCCTGATATGCCAGTTCTTATTCTCTTCCGCTAGGTATCTGCATGGGCTTCCTGCTTCACCATCTCAAGCTTTTATTTCACAACCACCTTCACCATGAGTCTACCCAGTGTAAGACTTCAACCCCCACTCCCATCCAGATACCTCATATTCCCTTGCTTCATTTGTTTTCTCAGTATTTATTACCTAACATCTTGTGTCGTCTAACATAAACTTCTCATCTATTAATTTTGCTTGTTGTTTTTTCCCCCCACCAAAATGTAAGCACCATCAAGGCAGGGATATTTGTCAGTTTTAATCATTGCTGTATTCTTTGCACATAGAACAATGCCTATCATACTAAAATATTTGTTCAATGGCTTAACGAACTAGATCTGGGGTAGCAAACCCTACATCTGGAATAAAGTTTCACTGGGACGTAATCACACATTCATTTACATATTGTCTACATCTATTTTTTGTGCTACACGAGTGCAGTTAAATAGTTGTATCAGAGACTATATGGCCCATAAAACTTAAAATATTTCTTGTCCAGACTTTTACAGAATAAATTTGCCAACCCCTGAACTAGATGCACTGATCAGAATGTCATGCAGAGTTCTGATTCCAAATTTCTAGGTAACCGTGGCTAAAGACTGCCACGTACGCTTTGTGGTTCCTGTCATGAGGAGCTGGAGTCTCTTTCTCCAGCCCCTGAACCCAGGTGGCTTAGTGATTTCCTTCAGCCAATAAAATGTGATGAGAGTAACATGAGATTTCCAAGCCTAAGCAGCAAGAGGCCTTGCAGCTTCCCCTCAGGCCGTCTTCGAATCCTGCCACCATGTTTAAAAGCCTGAGCTAGCCTCCTTAAGAATAAGAGATCATGTGGGGAGAGAGGTCCACCCCATACTGCAGCTCCAAGCATGTGAGTGAGCCCAGCTGACACCATGGAGACCAGACCATGCTGCTGAAGCATGCAACAGTGAGCAAGTAAGTGTTACTCTAAGTCATTTGGCTTCGGATGGTTTATTATGTAGGAAAAGTTATTTGACACAGTAAGACTTATTACGGTTTTTAGATTAAATCCTTAGATTTTCCCGTTTTCCTTCATACATCTCCATACTACTGTGGGAGCAGCAGCCTCAATCTCAATTTATTTACTGACATGTAATGTCCCTGTTACTTCAGTTAAATCACAGTTTAATAACAAAATTTTATGAACATATTGACGTGTGAAGATTTGAGAGTAGTTTGGGAAGTGTTTGAATTAGTTATTGGACAGAGGTTGGCAAGCCGTGGCCTGTGGGCTAGCCACCTAGTTTTGTACATAAGATTTTATCAACACGAGTCACGGAATTCTTTCACAGATTCTCTGTCACTCATCTTCATGCTATGTTGGCAGAATTAAGTAGCAGCAACAAAGGCAATATGGCCCACAGGCCTTAAATATTTACTATCTGGTCTTCTGGAGGAAAAGTTTGCCAGCCCCTGCTGTACAGAATTATTTTGAATGTTATTCTTAAAAGTAAAGAAATATAAGACAGCAATCTAGTATACTTTCTTTATCCCTGAAGCCCAAACAATCATTAGAGTGATCTTTGGTCCGTAAGTACCAACTTAGACAGTTTAATAATAAGCCTAATAAGAAGTGAGTAGTTTGATTTCTGACACTCCATATAAACCAATAGAGATGAACGTATTTTCTTTAAATGCTTCTTTGGAGGTGCTACCGTATTTTGGTGCTGCAGTGTGTTATGTAAATCCATTATTCTGACAGTTCTGCTGGTAAAAGTGAAGCTGGAATTAATATCCATTATTGAAAGGTCATTGCACAGGGACGAGCAAGCAGCCAGTTTTAAAATGTTAATAATGGATACATTTCAAATAGAAACAAAGATCTTACTTTGTTTTATAATTATTTCTCTAAATTTTATTTAAAAGAGAAAATGTTTAAGCAAAAAAACTAAACTATATAATGCATTTATATGCTGATAACATCAGTAAATCTACTTAACAGTATTTCTGTAGTTTGTCACATGTCAACAGATATGAACTGAGACAACAGATACTGAACCGAGGTCCTTACTGATATTACCATACTTTGCTGACTCTAAGATGCCACTGATCAGAAGGAGAATAATTTACAGACCATTAAAAATGCTAATTACAGTGTGTTGCATACTTTATCACTTAGAACTTCACCTTATACTCAATGCAAGTGCTGAGACTCTGATATATGAGAAAGTTAATTGACATAGTAAGATTCATCATGATTTTTAGATTAAATCCTTGGAGATATATATAGATGTATAGATATAGATAAAATAGGCAATATATGAGAAAAAACCATATCAAACTATGTGTGTGTGTATCTATGTATGTATTCACACATACATAAAAGGAAAACATAAGTAAAGTTAATTGGTTAAGTTATTCTAAAAAGTTCTCCCACTTTGGAGCCTGATTCTTCTCATTTTTCAACTAAGAATTCTCAGTGCTCACCTTTTTCCACACCCTTTGTTCCATGAGGATTGGTGAATGAGGACGCTGCTAAAACATCGCCTGCTGAGGTCCCTGGGTTTTCTTCCAGGGTGCTCACAGCCATCACGCATGGTTCAGCATGCACATTCTAGCAGAAATAATTACGTCATGACTCCTACACGGAGAGCAGTGGCTGATGTAGTGATTTCAGAAATTCCACAATATGAGGAAAAATAATGTGTGCCTTAGAATTCAGCCATCTAACAACCTACCGCTACCTGTTGGTGTGGACTGAGGATGAAGTCAGTGTGACAATAACTAATACAATGCGATGACGAAGCACTTAAAGCAGAGAACAATCATTTCTAGTTCTTCATGTACATTATTATAGCATCAGTATTAGAAATAGCACTGGATGTTTGAAATATGGAATTTAATTCCGTATAAAATGCAATGAATATACAAACCAATGATTGAGACAGAATTGATCAAAAGCAGATTTACAGCCAACTTCATTCAAACCATGTACACTCAATGCCCACACAGTGGCAGGTGACCTGAGACTCGGCATGTGGCCATGCTCCGTGAATCTATATACACTCTGGCTTTACAAACACACATAACATCTTTAACCAACTTCAGAAAAACAAGCTCACACATTTAGCAGCCAGACCTGGGTGCTCATCTTACAGCGTGGACTCAGACTGCTCAAGCCACATGGGCCTCCCCTCTGCTCTGCAATCCTCCAGCTGGGGCTAGGACAGGAGTCTCTGAACCCAATGTACTCCCGCCTAGAAAGCCCCACACTCTTCCTGGCCCCACCAG
This sequence comes from Cebus imitator, assembly GCF_001604975.1. Classification (NCBI taxonomy): domain Eukaryota; kingdom Metazoa; phylum Chordata; class Mammalia; order Primates; family Cebidae; genus Cebus; species Cebus imitator. The sequence continues at coordinate 4,630,278 of NW_016107444.1, forward strand.
ATTCACAGTCCGAACACCCTCCTCAGCCTTAAGACCATCTGGAGTCATCACATGTCTCTACTCATGCCGTAGCAAGGAGCTCAGGATTCTCAGGTCAAGCCCCCTTCTCCAGCACATCTCTTTCAGATGGCACATCCCGGCACTCCAGCTCCTGACCCCTTCCACTGTAACCTTTGGAGCTCATAGTCAGTTACCAACAAAACCCCTCAGGTTGTCCACCTGTTTTCTGTATGTTTCTCTTACCTTCCTACTCTTATCTGAAACTGCCTCTCTCAGGACTGTGTCTCCTCTGCAGGCCCTTTCAAGTGATGAGTATTTCTTCTCACATTCTGCATTCATTGCTAGGCCTTGGGGATGTTGCCACATTTCTGTTATTATACTGGGAATTGGCAAACCTTTTCTTAAAATGCAATATAGTAAATATAGCTGACCCTTGAAAAATGCAGGCATTGAAGATGCCAACCGCCCTCCACACCACCCAGCCAAAAATCCACTTATAACTTTTGACTCTCCCAGAACTTAACTACTAATATCCTATAGCTGACTGGGAACCTTACTGATAACATAATTGATTAACACATTTTGGGGTTGATTTTGCATTTATTATTAACTGTATTCTTCCAACAAAGTAAGCTAGAGAAAAGAAAATATTATCAAGAATACCACAAGGAAGAGAAGATAGATTTACTACTCGCTGAGTATAAGTGGATCATCATAAAGGTCTTCATTCTCCACACCTTCCCACCGAGCAGGCGGAGGAGGACGGAGAGGAGGGGCTGGTCTTTCTGTCTCAGGCGGCAGAGCCGACAAGGTGGAAGCGGTGGAAGGGCAAACAGGAGAGGCAGGCACACTCAGGGTAACTTTACAGAAAAACGTCTTAATTTCTGTCTGACTTGCTCTTTCATTTCTCTAAAAATGTTTCTAAACAGTACGAATCCTTCTTCCGCCATTCGCTTTTGTTTCAGCACCATATAAAAAAATGTCCGTGTTATAAAAGAAGTCAAAAGCAGTCTTGAGTACCTGGAACCCGTCTTCCTGTCGGATCGTTTAATGCCAATTTGTTTTCTGACACTGCTGCTTACACACCTTCTTCCTCACCATCTGTCAATAGTTCAGAAGCACCCCTCTCCATCAAGATGCCTGCTTTAAATTCCCCTGCCGTGGTGCCTGTTAGCTCTTGAATTTCTCCAAGATTCATACCTTGAAACCCTTCGCCCCCAACCTTTTTGTTTGTCTGCCAAACCCACAATCTCAATTTCCCTGATTGCTCTGCTGTAAATCCTGTGAAGTCACCACATCTGGACACAGTTTTCTCCAGCAGGAATTTATTGTTTGATGCTTGATCGCTTTTATTTATATTTTTTATTTTTGTTTTTTGAGACAGAGTCTTGCTCTGTCGCCAGGCACCAGGCTGAAGTGCAGTGGGGCGACCTCGGCTCACTGCAACCTCTGCCTCCCGGGTTCAAGCGATTCTCCTGCCTCAGCCTCCAGAGTAGCTGGGACTACAGGCGTGTACCACCACGCCCAGGTAATTTTTTTTATTTCAGTAGAGATGGGGTTTCACTATGTTGGCCAGAATGGTCTCAATCTCTCGACCTCGTGATCCGCCTGCCTTGGCCTCCCAATGTGCTGGGATTACAGGCGTGAACCACCGCACCCGGCCAGTTGATAGTTTTTACGGCTATTTCTACAACAGTGGCCTCTTCCATGGTGTAATCCTCTCAGACTTTCATGATATCCTCTCTATCAAGGGTTCTTCCATAGAAGGAACCATTTTCTTTGAAAATATTTGACATTTTCAAACCCTTTTTATAGAGTGCATGTGTAATGAGCCTAAAAAGTCCTTATGAGCCATGATCTAGAGGCTGAATTGGAGACGTTGCGATGGGGGCAAGTAGACCATGCTGATACCTTCTGTGTTGAGTTCACAGGTTCTGGGTAGCCAGGAGCATTTCCAATATCAAAAGAACTTTAAAGGCAGTCCCTTAAAGGCAAGGTACTTAGTGATTTCAGATATAAAGCATCAATGGAATCAATCCAGAGAAAGTGTTCTCATTGCCCAGGACTTCTTGTTGTATAACCAAAACACTGGCAGTTAGTGTTTTTTCCCTTCAAGGTTTAGGGGTTAGCAGTTTTATAAATAAGGCAAGTCCTGATTATAAACTTAACAGCATTTGCACAAAACAGTAGAGTTAGCCTACCCCTTCCTGCCTTAAATTCTAGCGCTTCTCTTCCTTATTAGTAAGTGTCCTTTGTGGCATTTTTCTTTTCCCCCAAAATAGGGCGTTTTCATCTGCATTAAAAACCTGTTCAGGCAGATATGCCTTCTCATCAATGATTTTCTGAATGGTGCCTGGGAACGCCTCTGCTGACTCTTGGTCGGCAGAATTTCCTTCTCCTGTTTGTTACACTGACGTTTTCAGAGCCAAACTTCTTTCTGAAATTATCACACCATCCTTTGCTGCCATTAAATTCTCCAGCTTTAGATCCTTCATCTTCCTTTTGCTTTAAGTTGTCATATGATGACTTTGCTTTTTCTATAATCACATTAGAGTCTACAAATATGCCTTTCTTACAGTAATCTTGCACCAACGTGAAAGCTGCATCTTCAATGTGAGATTACAGACTATATCACAAAAAGTTTTCATGCCTGTCGGTGTGGCCACAGCAGCAGCATCATGAATTTCCTTTCCTTTTTCCCCCACCCCCCTACATGCCCCTTACACTGGATTCATTTATCTTGAAATGGCAGGCAACAGCTGCAAACTTCAATCTACAACACATGTCAAAGAATTCAACTTTTTGTTATAACGTCTTGACTTTTCACTGCTTCTTGGGGGCACTTTTAGCATCACTAGTGGCATTTCATATGGGTCCCATGGTGCTATTTAAGGATTACGGTATTACACTAAACACAATGAGAAATATAAAAGAACCCTGACAGATCCTTTTTACCATGATATGCAACTTGCTAGAGACAGTGCTGCTCATGGGAGATGATCAACATCACAAGATATGTTAGATGCATCTTACAACGCCTCAGACCAGCACATGTGCAACAGGAAGTAGCTACATTATCATAGTAGTAAAGTATGTATCACAGCTAATTTTATGCAGGTATGATTTAACGCTGCGTTTTCACATTTGTTTATATTTCTCCCATAAATGTCCTGTGTGGAATTTATGGAGAAAATGATGCCATATATGGCCTATAAGCAGGTGTATGCATGAGTTTTGATAAAGTTTAACTTTTCATTTTATGTATTTTCTTTTATATATTTAAAAAAGATACAAACTTTAGATTTGTATCTATTTTATGGCAGTCAATGATAACACAGACTAGTATCCACATAGATTTTATGCATTCATGACATATCTTTTTCTTAGTTTTTTTTCAGTATTTCTAGGCTAGGTGGTTTTTCTGTGAGGTTTTACAAATTGTCATAAATCTTCTAAAATTGGTCTGACATATTTACTGAAACAAATCCGCATATAAGTGGACCCATGCAGTTTGAACCGTGTTGCTCAGGGGAGCAACTGTACTTTCGGCTTTGTGTGCCATGCAATCTTCATCTCAACTATTTAATACTGCCATTATAGCATAAAACCAGCCATAATGAATCCTCAAATCAGTGGACATGTCTATGTTCCAAGAAAACTGTATTTGTAAAAGGAAGCAGCGGACAGCAGGCTATAGTTCACTGAATCTCAGATCACTAGCCTGAACCCCCTACTTGCTCTCCCCAAGATGCCATCATCCTCACACTATGAAATCCCTCCACCTTATTTTCCGAAATTCACTATTACCCCACCCCCAGCACTACTACTGCCACAATTATTTGTGTGGTTTCTACTTCACTCCATAAAACCTAGAATGTGTCTAGGTTTTGTGAAAACTGAAGCACATACAGTTGGGGAACAGGGATGGACTATAGGAAGAAAACAAAATTAGGAATGTTAAATTGCCCCTGTATAAACAAGGACCCCTGCCACTTAAGCTTCACTGGCTTCATGGTAAATCCACCTGTGGTCCCTCAGGAACTCTGACTCTAACTACTGAATGAAAAACTTCAGTTGCTACCTCCATCACATTACAGACAATCCTTTCAAGCCTGACCTTGCAACTGCCGAAGCTCCCGTCCTCCTCTGGGACTTCTGTCCTCCAACCCATCTGTTATACAATCCCATGCTTTCATGAGCCAGGAGCTACACGCCTCTGTCATCTCAATTTTAGGCATCTGACTCCTCATCCACTATCTCAGCCAGTCAATAGAATCTCTAAGAATCTTAAAGTCATTGTTCGACAGTATCCTAACTGTCAGCCAAAGTTAGAGAAGAGACTATTTTGAAGAAGTTTACAGGTAGGATTTTTGTTTAATGGAATAAACAGCAGTAATTTACAGCAAACAATGTTTTTAATTGAATTGTATCATCAGAAGCACCTCCAGCTTGACAGGGACAATTCTTTTCAGAATGCAAAGAGGTCTCAAGGTCCCCTAAACTTCTACGGACAGGAATCAGGCTGAGAAATCTACTCAACTACAACTATGAGCCATTATTATTAAAAGGAAGAAGGTTCAGAGAGCGTAAAGAAGAGCCACAGAGAAGCATCCCCAAGGAGCAGAACTTTGCCTGAAGCAAATCATATTTCTCCCCTAGAACAAAGAGAACTTGCCATCAAGTTTCCAGCACTGTCATGGATCAGTGACTGTCAGGTGCCATGTGTGTCTATGGTGGTGTTTCTTTCTGTGTCTCATCACTGTAGTCGGGGAATGGGAAGGAGCGATGGTCTGTGTCCTTGGTTCACAGGTCATCAAAACTGAAAGGAACAATATTTAAGGAGCTGCACCTGAGGATAGGTACCCAAGGAGCCTCATGTATATCTAGATTTAATTTGGATGGCAAGAACCTTGGTTAGGAAACCCAAAACTAATCCCGTAAGAAGATGAGATCTGGGGGTGTTAGAACAATGTTGTATTGTGTGTGGAAAAGCCAGAATCATTAGGGGATGGGGAATACACTGCAGTATCTGATCTCCAAATACAGTCCTCTGGGTTATTCTCTTGCATTTAATGAACTACCCCTGTTTGTAGTCACATTCTCTGTGGGATGTTTGTGATTACTAATCCAATCTCTTTGTTATAAGTTTATTCATTTTTTCTATTTCTTCTTCAGTCAGTTTTAACATCCACCTAAGCTATCTAATTTGTTGGCATACATTTTTTCATAGTATGCCCTTATAATCCTTTTTATTTCTGTGAGGTCAAAAGTGATGACCTGTTTTCATATTAGCTCTTTTTTTCTGTCAAGTTCAAATCTACCATTGACCTTCTTTAGTAAACTGTTCACTTCAGTTATTTTATTGTTCAACTTCGGAATTTCCATTTGATTCATTTTGATAATTTCTGCCTCTCATTGATATTCTCTACTTGGTGCGACACCATTTTCACACTTTCCTTTCAGACATGGTTTCCTGCAGTTCTTTGCAGATACTTATAATAGCTGATTTAAAATCTGTCTAGTAAATCCCACATACTGGTCCTCTCAGAAACAGTTTCTTTGCCTTGCTTTATTTCCTGCGTATAGGCCATATTTTCCTAGTTTTGCTTTTTGGCATGCTTTGTGATTTTGTTGTTGAGAACTGAACACCTTGGATGATATAATGCGTCAACACTGGACATCCGACCCTCCCACTGAGGATATTTGTTACTGCTGTTTTCTTGTCTGTTCAAAGACACTTTTGTGCTAATACTGTAAAGTCTATATTCCTGTAGAGTCTGGCCACAGAAGGGTCTGTTCATTTAGCTCAGTGGCCAGCTAACGACTGGCCAGACATTTCCTTAAATGCCTTAAATCAGTAAGTCTTTCACCCTTTGCCAAAGGGCTGTGTATATGTGTTGCAGCACACCTCCAACATTTAGGCAATTTACACTTCTGCACAGGGCCTCAACATTGGCCAGAAGAGAGAGACGGGGTCCTCTTCAGGTCTTTCTTGGTCATATGTATAGCCCTATGCATGAACATAGGCTTCTATATTCCCCAGGAATACATTAAGAGTTTTGCAAAGTCTCCAGTGGATATTTCATTCCCTACAACTTCCTTTTAAGTTTCTTGACAAACTCTTCTTTGCACCAGATGGTCTCTCAACTTCAAGCTATGATGTTTAAAAATTGTCAATGATTGTTTGCTATCAATGCCAGTAGTATTGACTTTTCCCCTCAGATAAGCTCCAGTTCAGGGCAAATAGTGACAATGACTTATGAGTAGGGTTTTTCCAGGGAGGTATGAGACAGGTCAAATTGTGGCAATGTTCTGGGAGTGACATTTTTGTGGGGAGGGGTCCAAATCCAAGTGGCCCATTCCAGAAGCTTCAATTCTGCTAGTTTTCACAGCGAAAGTGTTTACGAAGTTGCTAATTTTCAAGGCTACATGTGGTATGAAAGAGACGGTGGGGTCAGGTAAGTCACACTGGCACTGCCTCACTGTTCTTACCGAGACTCATCCGTTTTCCTTGTTTTGTTGCAATCCGGTGGTAACTTGGTAATTGACAGAATTCTGAATATTAATTTTCACAATTTACCCAGTACTGGCTTTATTGTGGGGCAGATTATGGAGGTTCTCAATCCACCTTTCTGGAAGCCCACCTAATCCATTTTATTTTAAGTAATTACAGAGTAACCAAAAAAAGGTATTCTTTCATATTTAACCACATTTGCATTCTCTCTTGTGTACGTCATTTCTTACTCTAAATTTGAGTTTGCGTTTTCATCTGGTATTCCTTTGCTTTAGCCTGAAAAACTTATTTTAGCATTTCATGTAAAGCAGGTCTGCAGCTGATAAATTTTCTTAGCTGTCATTTATGTGAAACATCCTTATTTCAACCTCATTTTAAAATATATTTTCTGGAGATATAAAAATACAGACTGGCAACTTTTTTTTTTTTTTGAGACGGAGTTTCACTCATGTTACCCAGGCTGGAGTGCAATGGTGCGATCTCGGCTCACCGCAACGTCCGCCTCCTGGGTTCAGGCAATTCTCCTGCCTCAGCCTCCTGAGTAGCTGGCAGTACAGGCACGCACCACCATGCCCAGCTAATTTTTTGTATTTTTAGCAGAGACGGGGTTTCACCATGTTGACCAGGATGGTCTCGATCTCTTGACCTCGTGATCCACCCGCCTCAGCCTCCCAAAGTGCTGGGATTACAGGCTTGAGCCACCGCGCCCGGCCCAGACTGGCAACTTTTAAAATGGTTTTCTGCTTTTCTGGCCTCCGCTATTTCTGACCACAGGTCAGCCACCATTTGTATTGTTCATTACACTTTACATAATATATAATTTTTCTGTAAATATTTTCAAGATTTTTATCTCCAATTTTTAGGAGTTTGACTATCTTGTGCTTAGATGAATTTTGTTTATTTGCTTTTTAATCTTCCAAGGGTGTTCTGACATTTCTAAATCTGTAGACAAACATGCTTTACCAAATGTGGGGATATCTTGGCCACTACTTCTTTAAATTCTTTTTTCTGCCCCATTCTCTCTCTTCTGTTTCTGGGATTCCAAGTATACATATATTAGAATCCCTGAAATTGTCCCATAGGCCAGAGATGCTTTTTCATTTTTTTAATCTTTTTTTTCCTCTGCCCTTCACATGGAAAAATTTATATTAATCTTCTATGGTTTTTAATTTGCCGAAAAGCTCAGCTGGGGAATTTTTTTGTTTTAAATATTGAACTTTTTAGTTTGAGACTTTTATGTGGTTCTTCTTTATAGATTCATTATTCTGATGAGATTTTCTACCTCTTCACATATAATGTTTATTTTTTGGCTTTGAATATATTTGTGTAGTTGTTTCAAATTTCTGGCCTGTTAATTCCAACATCTGGGTAATCTTGGGTTTTGTTTCAGCTGATATTTTATTATGAGTAATATTCTTCAAATTCTTTCTGTATTACGTCAGTTTTGGTTTCTCCTAGCCACTGTGAATAATATGCTGTGGGGAATCTGGATTATGTCACCTGCTTTTTAGTGGTGACTTTTGTTCTGGTAGGCAGTCAAATTCCTAGTGGTTCGTTTGACCCCAAAATGCTTAGTTTTATTCTGTTAAGACAGATTTATATTGATTTAATCCTTAGACCAAGGACTTAGCCCTGACTTTAGGACGTGACCCATATTCTAAAGCAGGTCTATAGCGGCCCTTAATGTCGGGCTAGTTTTACGCACACTCAGGTGCACAGCAAGGACTGCCACTGTGGTGAGGCTGGAGTTCCAACGTCTTTCATCACTGCCCATCATGCCAGTTCAGCTCTCAGCCTTCCAACTCCACCTCTGCAAGGCCTGACATGATCTTGCTCTGTGCAGGTACAGCCCAGCCTTCACCAAAAACCTGTGGAAAACTCCGCAGGTTTCTGGGCTCCGTTCCTCTATGAAACTCACTCCTCCCTTAGGCCCTGCCCTGTGAATCCCTACTAGCGCACATCCCTAACCACTGCTCTCCTCCTTCCCAGCTCAACAGGGCCTCTGTTTCTACCTGGACTCTATTTCCCGTCCTGGGCCAAAAAAAAAAGAAAGGCCAGAGTGAACACAGCGTTCACCTCATGTGTTTCACTTCTCCCAAGGAACACAGCCCTATTCTGTCTACGTTAAAAGATGTTTTCCTGCTCTTCTGGCCCCTGTTGATTTTGACAAGAGGTCAGCTATCATTTGTATTGCGTGCCCTCCTCGATGTCATTACCAGTTTCTCTATGAATACTTTCAAGACTTTATTTTCCATTTTCAGGTTGCATGAAAACAGTCGCTTCACATGCTCTGTTGAGTTTCACTGTCACTAACAGTGGAAGGCCTGCCTCTACCAGTCCCTGTCATGAGAGAAAGCCAATATGCACCTTTTCAGGAGCACATTATAAATCACGAAAATTGAATAAAGAAGGCTCAAGGTAACTTCAATACATTTTAAAAAGTAGAAATGATACTCCCAACATTTGCTGCTCATAGTGCAGTAAAACTACAACTGTCTGGGAGGCTTTCAGGATGGCTGACTAGAGGCACACACACGTCTCCACGAGGAAGAACCAAAACAGCAAGGAGATAATCATGTGTTTCGTAGAGCATTTAAGACAGAGCCCTGGGATCCAGCAGGGAAGGGACAGGGAACATCCAAGGCACAGAGAGACACGGCAGTGAGGCAGCCACTGCTGCCCAGGCAGGATCAGCTCGGAGTCCAGAGAGGCTCCCCAGCGTAGGGACAGTAGTCCACACTCCCACTGGGGACCCTTAAAGCCCTAGCCGTGGAAGAGCCACTCTTCTCTTACAGGCCCTGAGACTAGCAGAGTGAGCTGCCTGGAGTCTGGGCAATGGCACTGCTCAAGACAGGGAATTCACACTGGGTCCCAACATTCCCCCAAGACCCAAGCAGCTGCAGAATGGCATTTTGAGCACCCAGCTCCCACCAGACTGCATTTTGCCATGGGGCCCAACATCCCCTAAATCTCTACATCCCTGGAGACCTGCTGACATCCCTCAGCATCCACCCAGAGGGTTGCAGCAACGCAATGCCTGCTGGAACCACGATGCGGCCAGGTTCCGGCACTCTAGCCCATGCAGCGTCCCACACCATGAAAACAAGCTGGGGAGGCTGCTCCTGGGACAAACGGAGCCGAAACATGCACTCCCCAGAGTCTGAGAGTTGCCTCCCTGCCGCCTGGGGATGCTGCCACCAACAGCAACCCTGCACCCGCCCTACCCCACAGTCAGAGGGCTGCCATGTATGTGCAGGTGTCTTCAGTGGGCCTGGACCAGCCCTCTAGGATACCACCCCAGGGCTTGAGAATAGGCTCATCTTGCCCACTGCTGCTGCCACTGAGCACACCACACAGGAACCCGGGAATGCCCTGCTCCACCCACCATAGCCTGTGCCCGTGTGCACCATTAGAAAGTCTGAGGAAAGGCTTGCTTCACCTGGAGTCACCCCTCTAGGTGTCTAAGCATACCTCCCAAGGGCTGGGGTTCATCCCAACATGTCTGTTGCCCCAGGCACACATATGCACCATGAGGCCTGACATGGGACCCAGCCCACCCCAACCCCAACTGCCCCTGAATACTGCCTGGGAGTCTGGTGACTAGCCCACTCCACCTATCACCCTGAGCAAGCACATAAATCATCAGAAACCCTGACAAAAGACAAATCCTACCTGCCACCAGCAGCCAAGCACACCGTTTCAGGACCTGGGGATTCTCCTGCTCTATCCACCCATACATGCTACCTTGGGGCCTGGAGACTGGCATGCTCAGAACATCATTACCACTGCTAGCATCAGCATATGCCACGTGGGAGCCGAACAGTGGCTGGCATCTCCATCCCCCAGCAAAATGTAACCAATGCCTCCATTAACTACCACATCCTAAGCCACAGAGGAAATCACAGGTACCACTGATGCCGACTGCAGCCAAATAAATCATACAGAAACTATACTACTGCACAAGCCCAAAATCAAAGCTGAAGTGCCCTACTCAACCAACACTACATATACATCTACAGGAAAAGGTCTCGCCCTAAGAAACCTAATCTGAAAAACAGGAAGAAGTGCCAGTTACACAAGATGCATAGACATCGACGTAAGGACACAAGAAAAATGAAAAGGCAAAAAAAAAAACAAAAAACAATGACACAACCAAAGGAAGAAAATAATTATCTAGTAATAGATTCCAACAAAAAAGAATTCAAAGATATTTGTAAAAAAGTCAAAGTCATGACATTAAAGAGGCTCAGTGAAACGTAAGAGAATACAGATGAACAAAACAAAGGAATCAGAAGCATAACTCATCATCTCAATGAGAATTTCAACAAAGAGACAGCTATCACTAAGGAGGATCAAATGGAAAATCTGGAACTGAAGAATTAAATGAATGGAATAAAAATTCAAGAACTTCAATAACAGACTATATTGAGGAAGGGTCTTTGAAATAATCCAGTCAGATAAAAATAAAAAATGAAAAAAGCTTCTATAATATATCAGACACCATAAAGAGAGCAAATATTCAAATTCTGGGTGTTCCAGAAGTAGAAGAGATAGAAAACAGCACAGAAAAACTATGTGATAAAATAATAGCTAAAAAAATTCCTAAGTTTTGCAAGCTCTTTAGGCTACAGAAACAGAAACCTCAAATATTCCAACACAAATACAACTCAAAAAGGTCTTCTCCAAAGCACATTCTAGTCAAACGGTCAAAAATCAGAGTAAAAGAGAGAATTCTATAACAGTAATTTTTTTAAAAAGTGTCAAACTACATATAAGGAAATGATCGTCAGCCTAACTGGATTTCTCAGCAGAAGCTCTACAAGTCAGAAGACAATTGGATGATATATTTGAAGTGCTAAAAGAAAAAGAAAACAGCAGCAAAAACCTGTGAGCCAAGAATACTATGTCCAGCAAATCTATCCTTCAAAATGTAAGATAAATAAAATCTTTAGCAGACAAATAAAAACTAACAAAGCTCATCCCCACTAGGCCAGACCCACAAAAAAAAATGCTTAAAGGAATCCTACATATGGAAGGGGGAAAAGATAATATTTATCATCACAAAAGTATAAAACTTGCTGGTAGAACAGATACAAAAATTAGATGGAGAAAAAACTCAAATGTGAGCAAAACATAAAGACTAAGTAGCTATTGTTTAACTACAATAAAAAATAAAAGAGAAAGAAAGAAAAGATATGCAAAACAACCAGAAGATAAATAACAAAATGACTGAAGTAAGTCCCTACCTATCAGTAATAACCTTGAATGTAAATGAATTGAACTATCCACTTAAAAGGTATAGACTAGCAGGATGAATTTTAAAAACCATGAACCATCTGGCTGCCTACAAGAAATGTATTTCACCTCAAACATACATATAAACTAAAGGTATGGAAAAAGATATGCCACGTGAACAAAACCCAAAAGCAAGCAAAAGTAGCTACATTTATATAAGCTAAAATAGAATTCAAGTCAAAAACAGTAAAAACAAAGTCATTACATAATAATAAATGGATCAATTTAGCAAGAGAATATAACAATTTAAAATATATATGTACCCAATGCCACAGAACCCATATACATAAAGTAAATATTAGAGCTAAGGGGAGAGATATTAATAGATGTTAATACAACAGTTTGGGATTTTGACATACCACTCTCATTATTAGATAGATAATACAGACAGAAAAATCTTCAACAAAACATTGGATTTAAACTCTACTTTCGATCAAATGGACCTAACATACATTTGCAGAACATTTCATTCAACAAAGGAAGAATATGTATTCTTCTTGTCAGCACATAAAACCTTCCCCAAGATAGACAATGTTAGGCCACGAAATGAGTCTCAACAAATTTTTAAAAATCAAAATCATAAGAAGTATCTTATCAAAACATAATGGAATAAAACTAGAAATCAATACCAAAAAGAACATTGGAAACTATGCAAATACATGGAAATCAATATGCTCCTGAATAACCACTGGGTCAGTGAAGAAATCAGAAAACAAAACACAAAGAAAAAGTTACTGAAACAAATGAAAACTGAAATAAAACATATCAAAACGTATGAAACACAACAAAAGCAGTGCCAAGAGGGAATTTTACAGCAATAACACATCTACATTCAAAAGTAGAAAGATTTCACGTAAACAATGTAACAACATACCTAAAGAAACTACAAAAGCAAACCAAAACCAAAATTAGTAGAAGGAAATAATAAAGATCAGATTAGGTCTAAAAAGAAAAAAAGAGACAAAAAAGTATAAAGGATCAACAAAAATAAAGTTTGTCTTTTGAAAAAATAAAATCAAAAAACCACTAGCAACACTACAAGAAAAAAAAGATCCAAATAAAATCAGAAATGGAAAAGGAGACATTACAACTGTTACTACAGAACTACAGAAGATCATCAGAGACGATTATGAGCAGCTATACACTAACAACCTGGAAAACCTAGAGAAAATAGACAAATTCCTAGACATATGCAACTACCAAGATTGAATCAGAAAAAATAGACCAACAATGAGTAATGAGTTGAACCAGTAATAATAATAAATATTACAGCAAAGAAAAGTCCAGGACCAGATCACTTCACTGCCCACTTCTACCAAACGTTCACAAAAGAATTAACACCAATTCTCCACCAACTATAGAAAAAAAATGAAAAGAAGATAATTCTCTCTAACTTATTCTACAAGGCCAGCATTACCCTGATATCAAATCCAGATAAGAATACAACTACTACAAAAAAGCCCTACAGGCCAATAGCCCTGATGAACATAGACACTAAAATCTTCAACAAAACACTAGCAAACAGAATCCAACAGAACATCAAAAAGATAACACACTGTGACCAAGTGGGATTTATCCCAGGGAAGCAAGGGTGGTTCAACATATGCAAATCAATCAATGTGATAAATCATCTCACAGAATGAAGGATAAAAACCATGTGATCATCTCAAAATATGCAGAAAAGGTATTTAACACGGTTCAGTATGTCTTCATAATAAAAACTCTCAACAAACTAGGCACTGAAGGAATATACCTCAATACATAATTATAAAGGCCAAATATGACAAACCAACAGCTAACATCATGCTGTATGGTGGAAAGCTGAAAGCCTTTCCTCCAAGAACTGGAACAACTCCTATTCAACATATTATTGGAAATCCTAGACAGAGCAATCAGGCCAGAGAAACAAACAAAAAGGCAGGCCAACATTCAAATACAGGAAATGCAGAGAACATCACAAAGACATTCCTCAACAGAGCAACCCCAAAGCACATAATCGTCAGATTAACCACAGTAGAAATGAAGGAAAAAATGCTAAGGGCAGCCAGAGAGAAAGGATGGGTTACCCACAAAAGGAAGCCCATCAGACTAATGGCGGATCTCTCAGCAGAAACCCTACAAGCAAGGAGGAGAGAGTCGGGGCCAATATTCAACATCATAAAAGAAAAGAATTTTCAACCCAGAATTTCACATCCAGCCAAACTAAGCTTCGTAAGCAAAGGAGAAATAAAATCCTTCACGGAAAAGCAACTGCTGAGAGATTTTGTCACCACCAGGCCTGCCTTACAAGAGCTCCTGAAGGAAGCACTAAACATGGAAAGGAACAACCAGTACCAGCCACTGCAAAAATGTACCAAATGGTAAAGACCATCGACACTATGAAGAAACTGTATCAACTAACAGGCAAAACAACCAGTTAGCATCAAAATGGCAGGATCAAATTCACACATAACAATATTAACCCTAAATGTAAATGGGCTAAATGCCCCAATCAAAAGACAAAGACTGGCAAATTGGATAAAACATCAAGACCCATCAGTGTGCTGTATTCAGGAAACCCATTTCACATGCAAAGACACGCATAGGGTCAAAATAAAGGAATGGAGGAAGATTTACCAAGCAAATGGAGAGCAAAAACAACAGGGGTTGCAATCCTAGTTTCTGATGAAACCAACATTAAACTAACAAACATCAAATGACAAAGTAGGTCATTACATAATGGTAAAGGGATCAATCGAACAAGAAGAGTTAACTATTCTAAATATATATACACTCAATACAGGAGCACCCAGATACATAAAGCCAGTTCTTAATGACTTACAGAGAGAATTAGACTCCCACACAATAGCGGGAGACTTTAACATCCAACTGTCAATATTAGACAGATCAATGAGACAGAAAATTAACAAGGATATCCAGGACTTGAACTCAGATCTGGACCAAACTGACCTAATAGACAGACATCTAAATAACCCTCCATGCCAAATCCACAGAATATACATTCTTCTCAGCACCACATCGCACTTATTCTAAAATTGACCACAAAATTAGAAGTAAAACACCACAGCAAATGCAAAAGAATGCAAATCATAACAAACAGTCTCTTATACTACAGTGCAATCAAATTAGAACTCCGGATAAAAAAACTCACTCACAACTGCACAACTACATGGAAGCTGCGCAACTGGCTCTTGAATGTCGACTGAATAATGAAATGAAGGCAGAAATAAAGATGTTGTTTGAAACCAGTGAGAATGAAGACACAACGTACCAGTATCTCTGGGGCACATTTAAAGCAGTGTCTAGAGGGAAATTTATAGCAATAAATGCCCACCAGAGAAGTGAGGAATGCTATAAAATCAATACCTTAACATCACAATTAAAAGATCTAGAGGAACAAGATCAAACAAATTCAAAAGCTAGCAGACGGCAAGACATAACTAAGATCAAAACAGAACTGAAGAAGACAGAGACACAAAAAACCCTTCAACAAAATTAATAAATCCAGGAACTAGTTTTTTGAAAAGATCAACAAGATAGACCACTAGCCAGACTAATAAAAAAGAAAAAAGAATCGAGTAGATGCAATAAAAAATAATAAGGGGGCTATCACCACCAATTCCACAGAAATACAAACTACCAGCAGAGATTACTACAAACAGCTCTATGCATATAAACCAGTAAATCTAGAAGAAATGGATAAATTCCTGGACACTTACACCATCCCAAGACTAAGCCAGGAAGAAGTTGAATCCCCGAATAGACCAATAACAAGTTCTGAAGTTGAGGTGGCAATTAATAGCCTACCAACCAAGTAAAGTCCAGGACCAGATGGGTTCACAGCTGAATTTTCCCAGAAGTACACAGAAGAGCTGGAACCATTCCTTCTGTAACTATTCCAAACAATACAAAAAAGAGGGAATCCTCCATAACTCATTCTATGAGACCAACATCATCATGATACCAAAACCTGGCAGAGACACAACTAAAAAAGAAAATTTCAGGACAACAGCCCTGATGAACACTGATGCAAAAATCTTCAACAAAATACTGGCAAACCGAATCCAACAGTACATCAAAAAGCTCATCCATCACAATCGAGTAGGCTTCATCCCAGGGATGCAAGGCTGGTTCAACATATGCAAGTCTATAAATGTAATTTACCACATAAACAGAACCAAAGACAAAAATCATATGATTATCTCAACAGATGCAGAGAAGGCCTCCAACGAAATCCAACAGCTCTTTACGCTAAAAACTCTCAATAAACTAGGTATTGATGGAATGTATCTCAAAATAATAAAAGCTATTTATGACAAACCCACAGCCAATATCATACTGAATAGGCAAAAACTGGAATCATTCCCTTTGAAAACTGGCACAAGACAAAAGTGACCTCTCTCATCACTCCTATTCAATATAGTATTGGAAGTTCTGGCCAGAGCAATCAGGCAAGAAAAAGAAATAGAGGGCACTCAACTAGAGAAAGAGGATGTCAAATTGTCTCTATTTGCAGACGACATGATTATATATTTAGAAAACTCCATCATCTCAGCCCAAAACCTCCTTAAGCAGATAAGCAACTTCGGCAAAGTCTCAGGATACAAAATAAATGTCCAAAACTCAAAAGCATTCCTATTCACCAATAACAGACAAACTGAGAGCCAAATCATGAGTGAGCTCCCATGGAAAAATTTTTAAGTTTCATTATTACTATAGAGAAAAGCATCACAGAGCTATCATTGATATCATACTGCAAAAAGAGAGCACCAGTCAGATGATTTCACAAAGAAATTCTACTGAGTTTTTAATGAGTAGATAATTTCAAGAATACATGAACTTTCTAGAAATACAGAAAGAGGAAAAATTTTTTAATAAGGCAATATAGCACTAATATTAAAATCTGGGCAAAGAATGTGTTTATTCCATCAAAAATGAACAAATAAAATCACAGACCAATCATACCAATCAATGGCACACTATGGTGTTCCGCCATGATAAAACTGCCTAACAATGCATTTCTCAGAACACATGGCTGTAGTCATTTAGAATTGTAACAGTGCAGACATGCATAAGATATAAAGTAAACTACTGTCACCTCATCCAGTTTCATTTTCCAAGGTGCTTTTGGTCATATCTGTTCTTATTTTGATTGGCAGTCTTATGGGGTTCAAATGTTTGTTCCCTCCAAAACTCATGCAGACCCTTAACCCCCATTAAAATGACATTAAGAGGATGGGAAACCCAACTATGGTATTAGAGGTGAGAACTCTGAGTAGCAGTTAGGATTAGAGGAGGTCACTAGGAGGGGACATCAGTCACTGCATAAGAGGAGGAAGAAAACCCTGAGCCAGCGAGCTCAGCCCCTCACCATATGATGCCCTGCCCCACCTTTGGACTCTGCAGAGTCTCCAACAGCAAGATGGCCCTTGCCAGATGCAGCCCCTGAATCTTGGGCTTCCCAGCATCTAGAACTGTACAAAAGAGATTTCTTTTCCTTTCAAATTACTCAGTCTCAGGTATTCAGTTACAGCAACAGAAAACAGATGAAGACAGAGACCAATCAGTCTAAATACTGTGATGACACTTCTGTTTCTTGGTTTGTCATCTTTAAGCAATGCCTACTGACTTTATGCCATTAAAGAGAATAAATTAACCTAGAGAAACCATCCCACACTTCCAACTTTTGCTAGTGATTTAAAAATTAAAAAATATCTGAAAAATTATTAAAAATTATTAAATATCTATTTTGACTCATCAACTTTAAACAGTACTTCCAGACTCTATGCTAGATAAGATGAAGAAACTTACAAATAGGCAAAACTTGATCAGAGAGTAATTCTATGAAGCATTTACCTTGTTCATAAAGTAGCTTCATATTCGAATCTTTGCAGGCAACTAGATTGTTGAGTAATGCAATCACACTTTGCATGGTGTTACCCAGAATGCTCTCCTGATGCTCCTGCAATAGATCATAATTTCCATCATAACCACACAGAAATACAGTCACATCATCATAAAGACAAATGGGCAAACGCTCTCCATTGCTTCATTCTTTGCACAAGGTTAAATTATTACCTTTTTGCACTTTAATGGCCATATTTTTCTGTGTTAAGGCAAATCCCATCAGTGAGTTAAGTGAGCTGGGAGGGACGGTAACTCACTCAGACACCAGTGCTGCGGCACGGACTCCCCTGCCCTTCAGCTGAGGGACCCTACACGGTCCTCCACGCTTTGGGTGGGCAGCAAACGAATTCAAGTATGTAGAACTCAGAAGACCATGCTTGAAGGTGAGTTTGAGATCACAAAAGAAAACTTCTTCAAGCAACTGTTTCTGCAGTTTCAATGTTATCTTGGTCTGCTATTTCCCCACTTTAGTACATTTGATCTGATTTATATTACTGCTTCCGCACAATAAACTACATGTGGACCAAAAAGAGTGAACTGTGAATTTTGCTTTCCTTAACACTTAGCATCACATGGTAGGGAGTAACTTAGGTCCTAGGGAGAATGGAAAATGAGTGATTCTTTAGTCTTAATTTCTCATTTTAAAGGCACAATAATTTCTTGGTAATTTTTAAAGGGATTTACAAACAACTTGCTTTTCTTTTGTTCCCCTTTTCATTGCTATGAATTTTTTTAAAAAACTTAAGCAATTAACACAGATTATAAATGCAATTATTGAATTTCATATTATTCAAAAATAAAGAGGAAGTCTTTGCAGTCTGGAACGAGGATGAGGCAAGAGAGACACAGGGTGAAAATGTGAGGTGGTGCTCCTCCCAGTTCCCGTGAGCACCCACCGAGGCTGAGGGCTTGTCCCACTCTCAGTCCTGTGCCCATTCCCCAGGACTACTCTGCTAGTAACTAGTCCAACCCCGAAAAGCAACCAGCATGTTCATTAGTAGGCTTGATCTAGACCCTTTCCTATTCAACTTTTCCACCCCTCGCCCACAGAGAAGCATGTGGTTTGCTGTGGGGCTGTTTTTTCACGTAGAGCTATTTTGGGCCAGGCACTGTAGCAGGCACTTGAAGTATGCCGGTGAACAAAGTCCCCTATCCTCACATCAACAGACAAAGAGGCATAATAAATAAGTGAACTGTATAATGTATTAGAAGATAGCGAATATTCTGGCAAAAAAAGAAAAAAGCAGAGCAGGGAAGCAAGGTTGAAAGGGCAATGTGAGGCTGCACGTGATGTGAAATTGAGGCGTCAGGGTAAGACTCACTGAGGTGGTGTCATTTAACAGAAATTTTATTTTAGTTTTTAAATGAAGGCTCTTGGTATCTCTCATTTCAATAAGCTTTTCTTTTGAAATAACTTTAGCTTTATAGAAGAGTTTCAAAGATACTACAGAGTTTCCATATACCCAGCACCCAGGTTTCCCTAATGTTAACATCTTACATTTGTTGTATTTATCAAAACTAAGAAATTTACACTGATACAATACTAACAACTCAGTTACAGACAATTCGAGTGGTACCAGTTTTCCACTGATGGCCTTTTCTGTTCCAGAATCCAATCCAGGATCCTATTTTGCATTCAGGATTAGTCATTTTTGCAACAAATACTAAGCGCCAATGATTCTAGGTAGTTGACGTATATCAGTGAACAAAACAGAAGAAAGCCCTGCCCTTACGGTGTTTACCTTGTACCAGGAGGAGATGACAACAAATGACACACTAAATAATTGTGAGATACGTCACAGCAAATAGGATAAGGCGGCTTGGGAGTGCTGCAGGGGAAGCTGCAATACTCAACAGAGCAAGCAAAGCACAGCTCCTTCAGAAAAAGACATCTGAGCAAAGATTCGAAGGGGCAGAGATGTGCTTCCCCACCTAATACACTTGCAGAGCCTGTCGGCTTAGCTGCTTTAGGAACGCTGCATCTATGTTCATAAGTGACACTGACTTCTGAGTGACACCCCCTTCTGATTTTAGCATCAATCTCACACTAACCTTGTCCATCCGTTTTATTCCAAAAATATTTCTTGTGTATGTAATATCTGTTTCTAGGAGATCTGGTAGAACTCACTCATAAAAGAAACTAGCCTCGTACATTTCTACCAGTTTTGTGGAAAAACACCCACAAACTCAAAGAGCTTTTTCTCTTCTCTCACTCAGTAATAATCAACACAGGAGACTTCTGTGACCACATGTGTGGGGATTTCCCCCACACATGAAGCAAGCAATCGATTCTGCAGCTGACACAGCTGGGTGTTCCCTACCTCAACCCCAACGCTATCTACCTGGAGACAGTATCACATCACACAGGGCGAGGGCTGGGTCCCATGAGGCTGCGAACCGCCCCCCTTCAGACACTCATCACAAGTCTGGGCCTCTGGAACTTCTGAACCACCGGCGTCAAGTTGGGGTTCCCACGACCCCCTCTTTGGGTTCAATTAGTTTACTAGGGAGGCTCACAGAACTCAGGAAAACATGTTTACCATTCTACTATAAAGGATATTACAAAAGACGTGGATGGAGACATGCATACTGCGGCGTACGGGGAAGAGGTGTGGAGCTTCCGTGTCTTCCCTGGGCCCACCGCCCTCCATCGACCTGCACGTATCCAGCTATCTGGAAGTTCTCTGCATTCTGGGGTTCCGTTTTAGGTCCTTTAGGGTTTATGGAAGCTTTGTTATGTAGGCACGACTGATCATAACACTGGCCGTGAGTGATCAACTTAACCTCAGCCCCTCTACCCTCCCCGGAAGTTGGGGATTGGGACTGAAAGTTTTCAGCCCTCTAATGTGGCCTTGGTCACTCAGGTGACAAGTGACCATCCTGAAGCTACCCTAGGGGATGCCAGCCATCAACTCATTAGCATACAAAAAGACAGCATGTGAAGACAGAGTTCTAAGGACTTTAGGAGCTGTATGCTAGGAAACAGGGGTGACAATCAAACATGAACTTCACACCAACAGACCTTAAAAAGAAATTTAAAAACTAAACACTTCTGCTCAGGCATCTACAACATCTTGACCCAATTTGGTTTTTCTATTTTCTTAGAAAACCACCTATAATGTCCAGATTTTCCAAACATACTGTAACAAACCCACAGAGCATTCCATTACACCTTCACAAAATCCCCCGACCCTGTTTATCTTGCCTTTACACTGTGTCCTCTCTCTTGTTGATCGGCCTCACCAAAGTTTCATCTAAGCCATCAGACTTTTCAAGGAACCAGCTTTCCATTCAAATCATCACCCTACATTTTTTGTGTAGTCATTATGAATAAGTAACAAATTTCCCACTTCTCTCTCTTAGGTATATAGTAGAATGGCATTTCCCTGCCTGCTTGGAAAATGACACTAGTGATGAAATTGACGCTTGCTCTGGCCAATTAAACTCACGTGAGAAGCACCAGGAGCCAGTGACGGCTTCATCATCCCATCCTGTGTTTCCCTCTGCCCCGTGACCTTCTAGATGGCGAGGCTTCTAATGGCCTGGGTATCAGAGTGAGAACATGAAGCAGAGAATCCCGGAACCTCTTGATTGCACAGGCGGTTTCCAAGGCTTACGAAAACACCCACACTGCATCTGGCTCTGAAACCGCTTCCTCGGCAGATCTGCTCCTCCACTGATGAGACCCGCTTGATTTCGTGTGGGTTTTGCCATGTATGCCATTGCTTTACGCAAGACAAAGTGTTTGCTTTCTAAATACTGATGACTAAAAACTTTGAACTTCAGAAACACACGCTTAAGAGCACTTTTGCGGTGAACATTAATGTTTGAACGTTTCGCGGACACCAGCTTAAGAAGATTAATGTGGAAGCAGCGGTCTGCCGCCAATTTCATCTAATTATTCTTACAGTTGGTTGGAAGGAAAGGGTGATTAAGAAGCACCAAGATGACACTACACGTTATTCGTGATAAAGTAACTAACGATACATAGAAAACCTATTCTTGTGAAGAAAGTAAAGCTAATAAATCTTTCATTTTTGGTCCCATTTGGTAAAATGACACATACTGCTCCTTGTTCAAAGACCCATCTGTCAGCAAATATAGGTCAGTCTTACTAGAAATAAAGCTATTGTTTGAGATACACATTTTTGTAACTAAATGCACATTTTCTATAATACTCTTGGCAATTACTTTGCTCATTCTGAAGCCAATACTCCAGTTTTTCCCCCACTCGTGAGTGAGTGCCACTTGACATAGGTACTTCCTTTACTGCAAAAGCTAACTTTCCAAACCCCTGCTAACCAACCCTGGACGCTAAGAACGCAGAATCAGATCCCAAACAATCAGGTCCCAGGGCTCCTTGCCTGGAGGTCCCAGAGTCACTGCAGAATAAAGGCCTCTGCCAGCCCCACTACTCAATCTGCAGAGGGTATAAAACTAACACATACTCGGCCAGGCGCGGTGGCTCACGCCTGTAGTTCCAGCACTTTGGGAGGCCAAGGCCAAGGCCAGTGGATCGCGAGGTCAAGAGATTGAGACCATCCTGGCCAACATGGTGAAACCCGGTCTCTACTAAAATACGAAAATTAGCCGCGTGTGGTAGCGCGCGCCTGTAGTCCCAGCTACTCGGGAGGCTGAGTCAGGAGAATTGCTTGAAGCCGGGAGACGGAGGTTGCAGTGAGCCGAGATCGCGCCACTGCACTCCAGCCTGGCACCTGGCGCAAGAGCAAGACTCTGCCTCAAAAAAAGAAAAAAAAAAAACTAAGGTACACTCCGATTATCAAAATTCCCCACTAACATTATTACTAGGGGTGCTTAGGAAAAAAATATTTGATGCACAGAATAAAAACGGAGACAAATAATCCTATCGCCAGTCCATGGGAAAGCGTTGTACTTCTATTCCACACACTAACTAAAAACATTTGTTATTTTTATTGTCTTTGTGGGTTTATAGACTAGCCATATATCACGAACTTTGTTCAGTGTAAAGTGAGGGCTTTATAAAAATCATAATACAGAATTATCTTCACTTGCTCGTCCCTTATTTATGTCTTCTTACATGGTACAGCAGACGGAGACCTTGGGGCACAGCGATTGTTCCCATTCAAGATGAGACAAGGTTCTCCGGGTGAACGAAGAGCTGCTGCTCTGGACTAGAGCATGATTTTCCCAGAAAGAATGCTAAATACACGCGAAGGGCAGCAGGGAGGGTGTAAATGTGAATTAAGCATACGTCTATTAACTTTTATCAAACTGTGCTATTTATCTGAGCAACTTTCATAAGGTTTTTTCTCGTTCACAATCATTATTAGCTTATGGGGGTAAATTGTGCATTGAAAACCATTACATGTGCTTCTTAAAGTCAGAGGAGGGAAATACATGAGAAGAGAAAACATGAGCATGAGTATGTGGGCTCCAGTCCTTCTTGGGCCCCTCTGGAAGACGGATGGAAACAGACAAGGGAGCACGTTTCATTCAAAGTCCGCAGGCCAGAGTCGGAGAAGAGGGATGACTCTGACGAAGGACTATTTCACCATTAGATGCTCCTCTGGGAGCGCCCCTCCCACTCCCCCAAATTTATGACCGAGTCCCAGGGTAAAAGCGCAATACAGGAGACTAGTTAAAATCTTGATAATCTATATTTTTTTCTATCTTCACAGCTCATTAATAAAGCAAGGAGTCTACACGGTCAGTGCCGTGATACATGCAAAGAGAGATGGAAGCAGGTGAAGACCTGTGACAAGGCCTCTGGGACAGTGTCGGGGGATGGTCAGCAACAGAGCCGCGGCATGGCCCGAGCTGGGCCAAGACAGCACCGATAATGTACTGAGAACTTCCAGCGTGCCATGGCCTGTACCCCAAGCACTTCACCTGCATCATCTCATTTAACCCTTACAAAAACATGACAAGGGCTATCCTAGTGCCCTTTTTATCCATAAGGACTGAGGTTAGAGAAGGCAAGTGTAGCTTGCCCAACTCTTCATTGGTGAAGCTGGGATTTGGTTTACGGGATGGCAGAAGCCTTGCCCCTAATCACCGTGAAACACTGCCTACTCATCAAAGGAGGGTGGAGGGCCGGATCACCCGGCCAGTCAGCACACACCAGGTTAACCGACACACCTGTGGACCCACCGTGCTACCTGGGAGGAACTGAATGAAGCCAGCCAAGGTGAAAAGAACCTGAGAAACACTGATCTCAGCTGTCATGTGATGCTCATCGTCCCCTCCAGGCCACAGTGTCCCATGTCCCCTCCCCCCACCACTGCGGCCTTCCAGTTCCACAAGAGCCCTCCGTGTTTGTCACTACACTATGTGATGCACAACCCAGGAAGCACAATGTGGGTATCAGGCAATTACAGGGAAGAAAAGAATAAGCATATTGCCATTAACAGCCACATCATTCTGGCACTTGTGTTCACACTGGCTCATGGGGAAAGAGAAGACAACTCACAGAAGACGCATCATCGACAGCCCACAAAAGGCAATCCCACTGCACTTCAGGATTATGACAAAAACATTTAACTCCTGCATCCATAACCAGAAAGCCCAGCTGACCTAAGCTATGTGCCTCACACCATAGTATATGGACATTTAATAAACAGAACATCAAGGGCTCTAATAAAACAGCATTTGCCAGTAGAGATAATTAGAATTGAAGCAGCAAAATTCTAGTGTTTGGCAACACAGATGAAACAACTTCATTAAAACGTACAGTTTCAGCAAATGAATGGCAGGAGAGCACTGGACCCTGAAGAATCAGCCTTCTCAAAACTGACTGCTTCAGTGCTTAAACAGGACAGCTCTGAAACGCCAAGGGCACAGCAAGGAAATGCTAGTAAAAAATGACCAGCCTTTCCAAAGCAGCTTCATGTAGACGGGGCATTCTGCTTTACTCCAATACCTGACAGTGTAAATGACACTGAAAGACTTCAGACATCTGGATTAAAAGTTTGGTAAAGATCTAAATAGTCAAGGTAGAAAACACCTTTAACAACTAAAAGTAACAGGTAACCATGGTCACTCTCTTTTGCCTTTGGTTCAGGCCAGAATTTAACAACTAATTGGAAGACCACAACTAATCATGGCGATGAGAAGGCAGAGAGAACGGGGAGAGAGAAGCACGTGCACAAGTTGTGCATGCAGCACCCACAATCTTGGAAACACACAGCACATCCTACGCAACACACGCTTAAACTGCATTTCGGGAAACACAGTCACGCTTGCTCTAGAGGACATGAGTCTACTGCGCACTCACGTGTACCGCAGCACCAAAGTGCTGCTCCAGGATGTGGTGGCGTGTCCAGTCACTTTTTGTCACGAACAGTCTCTCACCTGGCTCGATTCCTAGAGCTCTGACCCAAGCTCAGCAAAGTCCTCAGAGTATTCAAGTGAGATCAGTATGTTCTGAGGCAAGGGGACACATTTCCATAGTACCGATGACTTTCCACAACCCTGTGTCACCGGCAGCTTAAACTCAATGGCATCTACGTTCTGTTCAACTCCCTTTGCCCTCACCCTTTCCTTTCTGGTTCCTCTTTTGATGGGAGGCCCCACACCTTGCCCAGCCACATAGTCACAAACTAGACTCATCGGGCACTGCCTCCCTAGGTCTCCCTCAGCCAGCCAGCCACAAGGTCGCCTCAAAACTCCCTTGAGCCCTCCCTGCGTCTGTCCTCTGCTCCCCATTCCCACTTACCTACCTACGATCAGGCAATGGCATCCTCAGCAGGGACCGCAGCCTCCTAACAGGGGTCTCTACTTCCAGCCCCACCTCCACGACTGCTACCAGACTCCTCTTTCTAAAGTGGCAGAGACTCTGTCTCCATCGGTGGGGCTTAAATCTGGAAGACTGCCGGCCAAGGCAGGGGGCACTGGTTTACAACAGGCCCAAGACCATTGCTACCACAGTCCAGCTTCTGCCCACAGCCCTGGTGGGATTTAAAGCCCTGAAAGGAGGGGCAGCCACCAAAATCGTCGGATGGCAGACGCAGGGACATGGTTACTCTAGTGCGCTCAGTCCCACGAGATGATTTGGAAAATGTCCTTAGGACTTTTTGAACCAAATAGTGAGCCCTGGGGGTGAGAAGCAGGGAAATGAACAAGCTGAATTAAACTGAAAGGGTGTGGGCTGACTTAAAACTAATTCAGTCATTTACCTCATTAGCATAGGTAATGTGGATTCCTAGGAAGAAAGACCAGGACCTAGAGGTGGGGACGGGGGGGACGTAGCGTGGGAGGAAGGTGCTGGGGTACCTGCCCTGGGCATCCGCTCTGTTGGCTGTGCAGCAGGTAAACAGTGCCTCTGCCAACATGGTTGGGGCTTCTAGGGGCTGAGCAGGCTCTGACAGGGGCTGAGGAGACCACAGGAGAATAGTGAAGCATGTGTTTCTCCCCTCGGTAGCCAAAAGTGTATGGTGCTCTCACCCCGGGCATACGGAGATACATAGATTTAAGCCCCTTCCTTTATATGAGGCACCATCATTTGAAGGCTCCCTCCACCTTTCTGATCAAAGACATGAGAGAAGGCGATTTAAAATTATTTTTAAATTTGACTGACAGATCCTGTAGGGCCCTCTAGCAGCAGCAAATACAAATTATGATTAGTGACGCATTGCAGCTGCCACAGAAGGGAGCATGGGGATGCACTGGTTCCATCTGCCAATCAGTGTGCGGAGCTTGTCTTCAGAACTCCAGTCCTCATTCAGCACCAGTAGTGGTGTGCCGTGAATGTCCCTCTGGCAGGTTAATTGTGTCACTTGGCTTTCCCAGCCCTGCCCTTTCATGTTATTTAGGCTTCTAGCAGGAAGCGTTCATCCTCTTGGCTCTGCTGTGGCCCTGTGCCTCAAGGCAGGAGCAGTGGGCCAGAGCCAGTGCGGCTCAGGCAGGAGAACCCTGGCAATGGAGCCAAAGGGAAGCTGCCAGGATCAGCTCCCTGGGGGTGGACTATGCCCCTTTTATGTATCTGCCTGCAGTGCTGAAAGAGGCCAATCTGCCACACAACGCACTATCTGAGCTAATGACTAGCCTAAAGTAGGGAGGACAAGTGAGAAAACAGAACAGGTCCAGACACGCACCTCCTTCAGCCTCACATCCCTGCTGCTGTCTAAAAGTAAAGACGGCAATAAAAATAACAATAACAAAGTCCTAGCAAACTAATGTCACTCTTAAAAATTCAGGCCAGATGTTTCCTGACGCTGGGGTCTGCGGGGAAGGCTGCGTTGTGCCGAGCCCCGCCCTCACTCTCCTGTGCCCGCTGCATCGCTGTGCTCACCAAGCGTACAGAACTGCTGGTTAACCCCACCCCTCACCGATGCCAAGCGCCTGAGGGCAGGACTGGGGCTTTTAGTCGTGTCCCCAGTGCCCGCGTGCAGTCCCTGGTACACAGTGCTGTCTGAAAAATTAATGAAAAAACAATCTTGCTCCAAGCTGCTTGGGTAACAGCAGCTGCAGAAGGCAAAGATGGCTTGAGCCCCCTTCAAGAAATCAGTCATTGACCAGAAACTTTTATAGTCAATGACTAGTCAAAGACTAGAAAAGCCTTTGCTGACGTAACTGATAAACATTTATTGAGCACCTAAAATTTGCTACATACTGGTATAAAGTAGAACTGTAAAAGGATAAAAACACCCTTCCCCAAAATGCGTTCGATCAGTTCGCCTTTACTTTTGAATACTGTTTCCAAAAAGGCACAGATTCAGATTTTCTTTTTCACTTTAAGTAAAATACACAAAATCTCTCTCATGCTAAATGCTGGTCAAGCACTCATGAAGCACTTGCATTGGCATGGAAAATGTATACCCCTAAAAGTCTGAAACACACTTTAATGAAACACAATTTTAATGAGATTCTCTGTAAAAAACTGCTCACAAACAGTGTCCCATCCTAAAGAAAGAAAACGTCACAGTGAAAAGGAATGGAAAGATCCATTACACATGCTTATCACAAGGCAGTTTTCAATTAGAGTTGTCTTTCACTGTGGGAGTGCACAAATTTTTCCTGATGGGCGTTTACCAAGTGTAGGTACTCAGTTTCAGTTTCGAAGAGGTACTAGTATATCCTGCAGAAAAAAGGTTTCAGGGGAATTGACTAGAAGTTTATTTAAAGCTACGGTGTGTGTGTGTGTGTGTGTGTGTGTGTGTGTGTGTGTTCGTTTTCAGACGGGGTCTTGCCCTGGGGGGTGTGTGTGTGTGTGTGTGTGTGTGTTCGTTTTCAGACGGGGTCTCGCCCTGGGGTGTGTGTGTGTGTGTGTGTGTGTGTTCGTTTTCAGACGGGGTCTCGCCCTGGGGTGTGTGTGTGTGTGTGTGTGTGTGCGCGCACGCGTCTGCGTGTGTGTTCGTTCATTTTCAGACGGAGTCTCGCCCTGTTGCCCAGGCCAATCTCAGCTCACTGCAAACTCCACCTCTGGGGTTCAGGCAATTCTCCTGCCTCAGGCTCCCAAGTAGCTGGGACTACAGGCACCCACCACCACGCCCAGCTAATTTGTTGTATTTTTTTAGTAGAGACAGGATTTCACCACGTTGGCCAGGCTGGTCCCAAACTCATGACCTTGTGATCCACCTGCCTCAGCTTCCCAAAGTGCTGGGATTACAGGCGTGAGCCACCACGCCCAGCCTAAAGCTAAAGTTGTTTTAAACGTATAGTGTGGTAGAGCAGGAAAAAAACTGCCCAGATTTCAACCTTGGCCTGCCCTAAACCAGATGAAACGCCTAAGCAAAGCAAGAAAATAAACTAGCAGACCTTGGAAGAATCTGAAAGACTTTTCTAGTTCAATCCTTTAATGTTTAATTTTTGTGAATACAAAAGAGGTGTATATATGTAAGGAACACGAGATGCTTTGATACAGGCATGCAATGCATAATAATCACAGCAGGGGAAATGGAGGATCCATCACCTCAAGCATTTATCCTGTTTCACAAATGATCCAATTATATTCTTAGTTATTTTAAAACGTACGCTTATTATTGACTATAGTTACCCTGTTGTGCTAGCAAATACTAGGTCTTATCCATTCTTTCTTTTTTCTCATTAACCATCCCCACCTACCCTCCACCTTCCCGCCACCCTTCCTCGCCTCTGGTATCCATCCTATTCTCTAGCTCCATGAGTTCAAATTGTTTTTCAATCCTTTAATTTTAAAGATGGATTGAATCTCTGAGAAGGGAACATAAAGAGGAAGGTCTGGACTTAAAAGCCATCTTCCTTTCCCATTACCTGACAATCATTTACCTAAAAATCACATCAGGGCTTACAGAGTCAAAGATGTAATTTTACACTTGATCTCAGCCAAAAGGCCAAGGAGAGATCCAAGGATGGAACCTGAAGACAGGTAAATGTTTTGCCCACACTGGAGCAACACCGTAAACACTGATCCCTGGAGCTGTGCATGGGGCTGCCTTTAACCCCTTCCTTGGTAGGTCAGCTCTTACTCCTGAACGGCAAGGGATGAACAGGGTATTCCGGAACAAATGGGAATACCCCAACATAATGCATGCTGAGCCTCAAGCTGGAAACACTTTTCGGATCTAGTAGAATTTTTCAGTTTTTGCAGCAGAAGGCTATCTCTAAAAAGGGGATAGCCATCTTACAGTCAGGGCTGAAATGTTAAGCCAAGAGCACCTATTTTCCAATAGAATATTCTAAGCATGTAACTTAGAGCGGCGAGCACGCACGTTTACGAGAGGTCTGACAGCAGCAGAAGGCAACGCGATGGCTGTCGCTCACGCTGGAATTCGCTGCACTTGGCATTGTATGCGCAGTCACACCTCTCTTCCCGATTTCCGTAACTGAAAGCAATCAGCTTTCCTGTCTTAGACTCTACTCAGATAATAACCACTATATTTGATTAATCACTTTGGAACATTCGGTAAGCTCATTTTTGGCCACACAATGACACAAGCTATACCATCTTGAAGAATTAATGGTTGCCACAGGATAAAACCATTCCAGGAATTTTTCACCTCTCAGGTAATCTTTTGTGTCTTTACAGTCATTTTTATTAACTGGAATTAGAAGAAACTGTAGACATAAGCATAAACTGGGCAGTATTAA
This sequence comes from Cebus imitator, assembly GCF_001604975.1. Classification (NCBI taxonomy): domain Eukaryota; kingdom Metazoa; phylum Chordata; class Mammalia; order Primates; family Cebidae; genus Cebus; species Cebus imitator. Next base: position 4,660,042 of record NW_016107444.1, read on the forward strand.
AGTGGGTCAATAAATTAATAAATGTGGGTCCAAAATTCTGTGCTAAACAATCACAAGAAGTGTCAATCAAGGAGCCTTCTGATGGGAGGAGGTTTGGAAGAAGGGATTGATAAACCCACAGACCCTACACGTAAGTAGGGTATGTGCTGGACAAGCAGAAATAATAAGGAAATTCTAGAAGTCAGGAGACTGGCCAGCTTCATCAAGGGAGAAAGGGACCGTATATTGGGCAGGCTCCAGTTCCAAAGTCCAGAAGGAAACTCTTGAGAGCTTACTGTCTTCAGTCAAGCTAGGCTGAGAGTTTCCCAAGGGCCTTGAGACATCAGGGGCAAGCCAACCCTCCTCTTCAATGTCTGTTCTGGGACAAATGCTCACGGGGTTCCTGGCTACATGCTGAGCATGCCAGACTCATCTGAAAAGTACTACTTGTCATGTCCCCCGTTTCTGCGTCAAAGCACCAGGCTCACGCGTCCACGAGAAGCCCCTTGAACAATGGAATAAGGAAATGGGAAAGGGGGAAAGGGAAGGCATGGCGTTTTCGTATTTTTAACCACTGTATCCCAATGAATGAGCTCCAGGTTTAAGGGTTTATAAGTGGAAATGGCTTGATCAGATTTCCCTCATGCAAATCAAAGAGAAAACCAGAAATAAAAGTGAGCACTAAGAATGAAGGGAGAGAGGAAGGAGGGGAGGGAGAAAGCTGGGGGGGA
>NW_016107444.1:4662553-4687429 GCF_001604975.1 Cebus imitator
GGAGGCAGAGGTTGCAGTGAGCTGAGATCGCACCATTGCACTCCAGCCTGGGCGACAGGGCGAGACTGTCTCCAAAAAAAAAAAACAAACCTGTTTGTGAGGCACAAAAAAATCATCTATATGTCAAAATTTAGATAGTTTGACTTCCCCACGCTCTGTAGTTCAACACAATGTAGGCTCTACTGCACCAGGGCTAGGGACACCCCCAGAGAGAAAACCACCAACAGCAACAACTGTGAACCGCGGCATCCAAATCACTGTCACCAGACCCATTAAGGACAGAAAGAGGTGAAACTTTAGGCAGGTAGAAACATGCTGTTTAAAACTAGACAGGTGACAGAGCCCCATCCTTATAGCAACTGAGAGCACCCAGCTGCAGCACTGTGCGTCAGCGGCCTCGTCCGGGTGCACAGCTGGGAGCCCGACCCAGAATCAGCAGCAGAGAGGGCACTGCAGCTTCCAGAGCCCATGCAGATGCCGGGACACAAGGGATCTTCTGAGGACGCAAGCTAACCTCCAAGGCCCTTTCCTGCCCTAACATTCTCTGATGCTAAACCCAATGCTGTATTTTTCCCACTCCCAAGAAAGACCATACAGGGAAAATATTTGAATAAGAGATCAAATAATGTCAAATTTTAACAATTTCTAAGCTTTATGACTACATTCAAACAAACAGTTCTGCACAATGTCAGTTTTATCTGTGGATTAAGGCAAAGATCATTCAAATACAAGTTTTAGCACAAGACTGGCATCCCCCATTCACCTTTTCCCAGAATACACACTAATCAACCCAGGAACAATATAAAGTTGTAACACACAGCTAGAAAAAAAATCCTCAGAAGCCCACCTTTCTTCTGTCCCAAAGGAATCCCATACACCAGAATCTAGCTGAGTCACCTTCAAGTCCAGCCTCATCACAAATACTGGCCAGGGTAGGCGGGCGGGAAGGCAGATGGGGAGTATATCCACCTTCTCAATCACAGGGTTTTACCACAGAGACCAGAAAACACAGAGGACTCATCTGGACACAATGAATGGGTTACAGCTAAGCCCCAGCATAAAAATAAGAGGTTTTAATGAAAACTTGTACACATTTAAAAGACAAACATAAACAGATCTACAATAAAACTTTCACAAAATATGTGAACAATTTCTTGGTTTTCAATCATTCTGAGTAGTCTTCCCTACTAACATCCTTGTATCAGAGAAAACAGACTATTTTGAAAAAAGTTAAAAAATAATCTCCACTGCACACAACTGAATGTTATTTCTTTGACAATCTACAGAAAGAGCAGGATGGGCCAGGCCCACCCCAAGTCCTAACGCTGGTCCCAGACCTTCACCCAGAGATGAGCCGTTAGGGAGTTTCCCATCCAGGGCATGGCAGGTCAGACAAACACAGCAGGCTAAGGAGTGGTGCCATGTGCTGATCAAGGCATAGCAGGGGAGAGGCCAGAGTGAGCTGAGAGGTTTTGGGAAGGAGAGGAGAGTGAGCTGGGCCGGAAGAACCAGCAGACTCCGACAGGCCACGAACCTCGTGGCTGCACAGGTTAGATGGACAGGGTCTTGCTCTTGAGTGAAATGGGAAGTGACAAAGGCACACTGAGGTTGATTCCTCTGAGCTCCTGGCCAGACTTTTGCAAGAAACACTGAATCTTGGTGGTGTGGTTTAGCTGTGTCCCCACCCAAAGCTCATCTGGAATTGTAGCACCCATAATTCCCACGTGTTGTGGGAGGGGCCAGTAGGAGAGAATTGAATCATGGGGCAATTTCCCCCATACTGTTCTCATGGTAGTGAATACCGCTCATGAGATCTGATGGTTTTGTAAGAGAAAACCCCTTCCACTCGGTCCTGATTCCCTTGTCTGCTGCCATGTAAGATGTGCCTTTCGCCGTCTGCCATGACTGTGAGGCTTCCCAGCCATGTGGATCTGTGAGTCCATCAAACCTCCTTTTCTTTATAAATTACTGTCTTGGGTATGTCTTTATCAGCAACGTGAAAACAGACTAACACGCTTGGTTAGTAAATACCTAGGATATTACTTTCTTTTGAATTCAGGGCAATTAAAAACAAACCAGAAACACACTGTCATTATAAATCACAGCTATCAACTATGTTATGTCTGCATAGAGCAGGCAGGAGCAGCGGTGCGTCAGCCTCACGGTCAGCCCAACAGAGCCTACGCTGCCGGCTGCTCGGAGCTCCTCAACTCCCCTCTGACGAGGCCTCCATCACCTTGCTTTCGGCTTTCACATGGCCCTGTGGGCCTCTGGGCATTGACTTCAGACTGAACCAAAATAACGAGGCTCCACCTCTCTGGCTGGAAAGGCCAGCACCCTCTCCCTTTTTACATTAAACCTCTGGAAGTTTTTGAAGTGTGTGGATTCTCAAATACTCCTATTTCTCAAGTGCTACTGAACATAAAATGCTAGTACTGTTACTGACTGTTATTGTCTACAAATGTGATTTCGCTGTGGCTATGCTTGAAGGCAAAGGGGTAACGAGATTCATCCTTGAGAACCCTCAGAGTCTGCACTTTAGGGACATTCATCAATAATTCTTAGTTTTGTTTTCAACTTTAGAATCAAACTTCTTTTTCATGAAAGCTCTTAAGTAATGATATTTATGGCTTTCAGGAGATGGGGTGAGAAACAGAATATATGAAATTCTGAATGTGAGACACATATCAAACAGCAAAAATGAAACAACAATACTATTAGCTATTTTTGTTTTTAAATGGAACTCGGAGACTTCTATATGCACCCCAGACACGCCTCAGAGCTGCGGTGTGGCAGGAAGCCTAAATGAGGTCTCAGAAAAGATAATGGAGCTTTAATGATGGAAATAGTAAGAAAATTAAATCTAATCATGTTCCATTAAGCACACTCTTAGCTCCCATTTTTACTAAATTATTTTATTATGAGTTTGCCTCTGTCTATTGAAATAACCTTTTATGGCAATTTGATTTGCAAGCATAAATAAGTCTCATTTATTTTCCACTATGAACCTCCGTGGGATTAATAAGAAGAGACGGATCATCTAAATTTTACCCATTCTGCAATCAGGAAGTAACATTCAGAGAGATGAATACTTTGTTTTATATTTTTGTGAGGAAAGCATTATACTGTAATTATAGTCTAATTCAACAGTAACGTATCACCTGCCCGGGAGATGATGTTAGCCCAGGAAGCTGCCTCTCTGCCAGCCTCTCGAAAGGGCAGCAGAATCACGCACACCTCAGGTGCGGCTCTGTCCTCGCTCCCGGCCACCTCACCTGCTCAGGCCGCGGCCTCCCCCGTGCTCCTCCTCACCCCCACTCTTCCACGCACTTTTACCACAGTTGGAGTGCTTTGTTGTCACTGACCAGAACTGCTCGATTGCTTGCTACTAACCGGATGCCCCTGCAAAGCCATCTAGATATGGACCCTGGGGTATGGCATGGGGGACCGTAAACAACCAGCAATCTGCCAAGAGGCGCACAAGTGCGGGATGCCACAGAGGAAGATGGAAGTGGCTGCAGCTCTGGTCTCTGCAGAGAACAGAAGCACCTGTCATATATGCAGATGGTGTTTTAAAGAGCGTTTCCAAAACCTATTTGCTTCCAAAAAGTGTCATGATGAGAAAGCTGTGAAGTCTAACTGAAATCACAATTCACTAATGAAATGGTTCTCTGGGCCAAATCTTGATTCGGCCTATTAGAAACTAGAGGACTTAGGGAGGAAAACCTCTGACTGAAAAAGAACAGTATCAATGGGAGAAGAGATGGCCAGACACAAATCCATCCCTGCCTTCCAACTCTGTATTAAGATCTAGAGAGAAAAATATTATAAAGGATAAACTAATGAAGCAATTCTCAACTATGTATCATAATATTTAGTGAAGATACAGTAACTTTTCTTTTGAAACAGAGTCTCTCTGTCGCCCAAGCTACAGTGCAGTGGTGTGAGCTCAGCTCTCTGCAGCCTCCACCTCCTAGGCTCAAGGGACCCTCCCTCCTCACTCTCCTGAGTACGTGGTACCACAGGTGCATGCCACTATGCTCAGCTTATTTTTATTTATTTATTTTAGTAGACATGAGGTACGGCTACATTGCTCAGGCTGGTCTTCAACCCTGGGCTGAAGTGATCCTCCTTCCCTGACCTCCCACAGCACTGGAATTGCAGATATGAGTCACTGTGCCCAGCCAAGAAATAGCTATTAATACGTACATTCCCAATAACACAGTGACAACTTTCACAAACCAGGAGATGTGGGAAGAAATATGGAAAAGCACATTAATAACAGGGTACTCTGTTCACTTGCCTCAGTGTAAGACAGATAAAGGAGAAAAATCTGTAAAGATAAGCAATACTTGAACGACATAATAAAATTTATCTTATAGATAATGTCAAATTGTAACTCGTAAACAGAATAACCACGAACAATATTCAAGTACACACAGGGAACTTACTAAAATGCACAATTGCATAAACAGCTAACAACAACTAATCTGAAAAGGAAATTAAGAAAACCTTTCCATTTGCAACAGCATAAAAAGTAACAAAATATTTAGAAATAACCCTAACCAAGGAGGCAAAAGACTCATACACTACAAACTATAAAACACTGCCAAAAGAAATCAAAGATACAACAAAATGGGAAGACACCCCGTGGACACAGATCAACAGATGTACTGCTGTTCAGACGTCCATACTACTCGAAGGCATCTGCCAGTCAGGGCAATCTCTATAAAAATTCCAATGGCACATTTTTGCAGAAATAGAAAAAAAATCCCAAAGTTCATATGGATTGTCAAAAGACCTAAAAAAGCCAAAATAATCTTGAAAAAGAAGTACAAACTTCTCCAAGTTTTCTCACACTCATTTCAAAACATATTACAAAGCAACAGTGATTGAGACAGTATAGTACTGTCATAAATACAAACATCTAAACCCATGGAACAAGACAGAGCACCCGGAAATAAACCTGTGCACATACGGCCTAACAACCTGCGACAGCTTGCCAAGCCTACACCATGGGAAAATGAGACACTCTTTTCAACAAAGGCCATTGGGAAAACTGGATGTCCACATGCACACAGATGAAGTTGAATGTCTACCTTATGCCACACACAAAAATAAATCCAAAATGGATTAAACATCTAAATGTAAGTTCTGAAATGCAAAATGGTGTCACCGTTATGGAAAACAGTATGGAGGTTACTCAAAACATTTCAAATAAAATTATGACTTTATCTAGCAGTCACACCTCTGGGTACATATCAAAAGAATTCAAAACAGGATCTCATGAGCTAATCGGCCATTCATGTTCACTGCTGCATTATTCACAGCAGCTAAAATATGGAATCAAATTGAGTGTCCATCAATGAATGCATAAGGAAAATATATTCTGTATGCACATTGGAATACTATTCTCTTAAAAAAAGAAGGAAGTGCTGTTATGTGCAACATGGATGAATCTCAAAGACATTATGCTAAGTGAAACAAGCCAGTCACAGAAGGAAAAATACTGCATGATTCCATCCCATGAAACCTGTGAAGTAGTCAAAATCCTAGAAACAGAAAGTAGACAATGAGAATAAGTGAGGGAAGAGGGTTGAAAATAATGTTTAATGGAAACACAATTTCAGTTTTACAAGATCAAACAAGTTCTAGAGATTCATTGTAGGACAATGCGAATATACTCAATGTTAATAAATGTTACATTTAAAAATGGCTAAAATGGTAAATTTTACATTACATGTTTTTTGCCACAATAGAAAGATACTAACAAGTGGCCACAAAACGTGTTAAGTGACACTGTGAGAATGTAGTCTCTGGGAAGAAGCACAGGAAAAACTATTTTTGTTTCTTCAATATCAGAAAGGAAGAAAAGGAAAAGATTTAAGAAACTTAAAAGATGTACTCTCAATAACTTGTTCAAATAAACCATAAACAATCATTTATAAGACAACTGAAAATTTGAACATTGACTGAAATATTTGATGGTATTAATAAGTTACTAATTTTTAAGGACAAAAAACACACCACCAGCAGCCACTTACTATCTTAGTTTCTGTAAGTCAGAATTTCGGGCAGGCTCAACTGAGTTCTCCACTTAGGGTCTCACAATACTACAATCAAAGTGTGGACTATGGGACACTCTTATCCCGAGGCTTCATGGAAGAATCCTCTTCAAAGCTCATCCAGACCGCTAACAGAATTCGGTTCCTTGTGGTTGTAGGACTGAAGTGCCTGTTCTCTTACTGGCTGCTGGATGAAAACCACCCTCAACTCCCAAAAGCCACTCTCAGGTCCTTGCTCCATGGATCCTTACATTCCAAACAGAATTCTCTGGCATTGATCCCTTCTCCAATTTTGAGTATCTCTGATTTCCTCTTCTGCAACCCACTGAATAAATTACTTTTTTTTTTTTTTAAGCTCGTGTCATCAGGTTAGGTCCCCCTGCATAATCTCCCTATCTTAAAGTCAATAGATTAGTAAGTTAATTAAGTTTGCAAACTCCCTTTTGGTATGTAGGGGGGATACAGCTCCTGGGGGACATATTAGAATTCTGACTGTCACACTGATAGAATGCAGTGAGGTTGAATTTGACTCCATGTAGATATACAGCTTTGAAATACTGAGGAAGAACTATCACCTTCTAGGTAATCAGACAAAAGCTGTGAAGGATTCATTTGGTACCTTATTCCCTCAGTTCCCAGTAGCATTTATCTACTTGATTATAACTAGATGAAGCCACCTGAAGGCGAAGCCAAGTGTTATTCATCTTGGTAGACCTGGCACAATACCAGTGCTTAGTAACATTACTGTATGAATTGAAAACTGAAAACACCATGATGCTCTTGTAAGTGTTGTTCACGTCACAGATAAAGTCTTAAAAATAAAATCATTTTTAATATCAGTTAACTAGCACTTCTAATTTTTTAGTATTTAATGTATTTTCCTCCAATTTTTAAGTTGAAGACAATTTAAAGGTGATCTTATTTTGTTTATAACAGATGACAAGATATAATGAACAAAAGATTAACGATTCGTTTAAATACAGCTTAAGTCAGAGCACTAATTAGAACTGCCAAACTACACAAAGGAACTAGAAGCTCTTTTATCCAAAAGATTGCTGTTGAAATCAGGCTTTGGCCAGATTTAAGGACATCTGGGCAGACAGCCTTCAGGATGCCAGTGAAAGGTGCCACAAGAGAACTGCAAACAAAAGAAGCAGGTGGTGAGAAAAACCCACACACACCACACTGGTCTAAAGGAGCAGAAAGTAGGAGAAACATACATATACACAGATCACCTGACTGATGGTCCATTTTATTTAGTACATGATTCTTTGTAAAATGCAATAAAATACACTTTTGGAACCCAAAAATATAAACTTGCATACAAACTTGCCTATATAACTTGATTTTTCAAAATTACATTTAATTCCAAGACAAAATGATTATGCTTTGAATTTTCTTTTCAAATTTTCACAGGAAAATGACAAAAATCATAGTGCTTGAAGCTAAAAGAAACTGTGGAACTGAGTTCAGCACTGAGCTTTTATCTCGGGTCAAACTGAGGATCTGAGAAGAACAGACAATCACGGAGCAGCAAAAGAGGCCCAGGTCTCCCGTTGGCAACCACTCCAGCCTGCCTGGACAGCACACACTCAACCTCTGCATCTACCAAGCGGCAGGACACAGACCCATCTTAATAACAAGACCTTATCATCCCCTAATGCATAAAGCCATATATATTTTATAATGTGATTTATACTAATAGACACAAAATAGTGTGGTAATTTGTGTTGACATATGAAATTTTAAAACAGAAATTTAAGGTTACAGCTGATAAACAGGGTATCTGGACATTTAAATAAATTTAGGTGTGATAGTCATCTATTTTAAGCCGTAGTAAGAAAAAACATAAAATCAATGAAGTACTGAGTTCAATATGTTTTAACATGGTCCTAAGATCTCCATCAGTATTTCCATTTAGCAAGTTCTCATTATGTGTCCAGTGCTGGCTAGTGTTGGTGATATTCAGCCACATGGTCCCTGCCGTGTGTTTTGAACATTCCGGAAAGAGAAGGAGCCGTGTCATAAAATGGATACTCCTGGACTTCACCTTCCAGCCAAGAGGGATTCAGAGCTGGAAGGTGAGGCTGCGATTACCCTACCTCTGTCAAACACTAGAAAATAAGACAAATATTAAAAAAAAACAAAACTTAGCATGGGACCATGATCTCTAAAAGGTGAGCCTGCCATTGGCCAGGTCTTCTGCTATGAGGCAGTTTTCAGACAGAGGCACACTGAGCAGGAGCCTACACAGAGTTCAGCAATCTAGGTAAGTTAAGGAGAAAGGAAATAGTTTTGGGGAACTAGAATTTATGTGGTAGAATTCGAGAGAGAAGAGACTTACAGAGAAAAAAACTTGGGAAATCTATATAAAGATCCCAGTGGATTTCTGAAATCAATCTGCATATGGATAGGAAAAAGCGCCCTAAAGTCCAGGCCAAAAAAAGGTCCTGAGAGATGAGTTACTAGGCAGGAGTAAAAGAAACAATTCCAGAGCTCAGACAAGGCCAGGGGATCACCAGCGCTCTCACCAGCCAGACCGCGGAGGCCACGTTGAATACTAGGCGTCTTTCGTAAAAATAATTCAGAATGGCAGTGTCTTAGAAACACAACAGTCTAACTCCTAAAATAAAGGCACTTCTAAGCATGCCTTAAAAGAGCTTTAAAGCAAACTCCTAAAAAGTTAAAATAATCCAAAATTAACTTTATTGCCTACCAGAATAAAATCCAACATTCTTTAGAAAAATCAACATGACAAATTTAATGCAAAATTTACAATGTCAAAAATTAAATGAAATATTGCTAGACAAAAGAAATACAAAAATATGACTCATAATAAGAAAAAATCAGTCAAAAAAATCAAGATCCAGAAATGACAGAAATAGGCCAAGTTCAAACAAAAAAGTTACAATTTCTATTATAAAGATACATAATAAGCTCAAGAGTGTAAAGAAAAATGAACATAATGAGGAGATAAAGAGATGTTTCAAACAACCAGATGCAAGTTTTAAAAATAAAAGAAGGGCTGGGCACAGTGGCTCACGCCTGTAGTCCCAGCACTTAGGGAGGCCGAGGCAGGTGGATCACCTGACGCCAGGACTTCAGAGCAGCCTGACCAAGATGGTGAAACCCCGTCTCTAACAAAAACACACACTAAAGTTAGCCAGGCGTGGTGACATGCGCCTGTAGTCTCACCACTTGGGTGGCTGAGATAGGAGAACTGCTTGAACCTGGAAGGCAGAGGTTGCAGCGAGCCGAGATCACGCCACTGCACTCCAGCCTGGGCGACAGAGTGGGGGGAGAGAGAGAGAGGGAAAGAGAGAGAGAGAGAAAGAGACAGACATCTGAAATAATTTCACTAGATGGGATTACCAACAAATTAAATACAACAGACAAAAAGACCAGTGAACTCCAAGACCTAGCAATGGAATATAGCTAAAACTAAGCACAGAAAGAAAAACAAAACTAAAAAACAAAAGAAACAGAGGCTCAGTGTCTTATGAGATCCTATCAAGCACTGGAGGACAAAATAGGCTAGGAGGAAAGGGGACAAAAGGCTTTTAAAGAAATAATGGTTAAGAAGGTTTTATTTGAGGAAAATCATAATTCCACAGATCCAAGAGCTTAATAAACCACAGATGGATAAACGCTCAAACACGCATAGGTACACATACACCCTCAACACACCAAGACTCATCGTAATCAGACTGCTGACAACCAGAAATGAAAGGAAAATCTTAAAAGCAGTCAAAGGGAAAAAAAGTAAGATATAGAAAAGAACAAATATAAAAATGACAGCAGACTTACCGTTAGTAACTGTGTGAGCCAGAAGACACCGAAAAGCCTCTTTGAAGTATTAAAAGAAAAAGTAACGAACTAAAAATTATACTCAGTGAAGATATCTTTCAAAGATGAGGGTGAAATAATTTTTTTTCAGCAAACAAAAATGGAAATAATTCTTTACTAGTATCCCTGCAGGAAAAAAAAAAGTGAGGAATGGGGAAAGTTTGTCAGACAATTTTTTTTTAAAAATATAAAGATGAAAGTTGAATAGAATCTAAATGGGATGTTCAGTCTTTTAACTTCCCTGGACCACACTGGAAGAAGAATCATCTTGGGCCGCACATAAAATACACTGATGATAATTGATGAGCTAAGAAAACCAGTCTGTGAATAAACCTCATAATGGTTTAAGAAAGTTTAGGGATTTGTGTTGGGCCACACTCAAAGCTGTCCTGGCTGCGGGTTGGGCAAGCTGAATCTGGACAATGGAATGAAGGTCCCTAAGGCAGTTAATGTGAGTAAATATTTTTTCGGCTTATTTTTATCATCTTTAAATTTCTTCAAAATAACTGAATAAGGTTAAAAATAATAATGTATGATCAGATTCATAACCTATGTAGAAGTAAAACATGTTACGTGCAAATATTTGGCCCTAAGAATAAAGATAATTCTTCTACTAGGCAGCCCTTACGCTGCACAGTTTGTGTGAGACTATTAAAACGGCCAAACCAAGTCTTCTCACTCATAATCAATAGAAAAGAATGACAATTGCTCCATGATCTTTAAAATGTGTTGTCAGGGGACCCCAGAGGGTCATGATGGACGGAGGCGGGACGAGACTCCAGCTCCCACTGGGTGGACACAGCAGCATGCGCGTCTCACATTGTGAACTCTCTCCAGAACAACTGCAGGAATAAACCAGGAAAGCTGAGAGAACTCACAGACCCACCGAAGGGCACGGATTGCTCCTGCAGGGCCTGGGGGACACGCCAAAAACTGTGGGTGCCCCAACTGTGAAGTGGGAAGGGGCTACTGTCTGCCCCTGAACACACACCCTCACTGGGGAACCTGAAGGTCCAGATCACAGGAGACTCCGACCTTTACCTGGAGCTGAGTTATCTTAGAGAGCTGTGTGAAATACGGGGGTACAGGAAGCAGTGGGAAAAGCCCTGTGGGCTCTCTGGGTCCCCTGGGAAACCATTCCTGCCTTGTCTCACAGGGGTCCTTGGGGCAGGCTGCCCGAGGTACTGGGAAAAGGCCACAGGGAGAGAGGGTGGGAAAGGGGTGAGGGATAAAAGTCTACAAATTAGGTGCCGTGTACACTGCTCAGGTGATGGGTGCACCAACATCTCACAAATCACCACTAAGGAACTGACTCGTAACCAAACACCACCTGTTCCTCAATAATCTACGGATATAAAAATTTTTAAAAATAAGAATAAATAATTGTTGTCAAAATATCAAAAACTCTTACCAATTATAAATGTATAGAGAGGTAAAAAATAGCAGACCTAATACTTTAGTACACGGTAATTTAAAACAAACATTGAGAGTTAGTTTTACTTCTCTGCAAAACACTTCTGAAGAATGCTGTAAGCCTTCTCTTTATCCTTCCACTTACAATACAAAGTGAGCATCTTATCTATGCCTTCAGGGACTGTCATAGCCCTCACGTTTTACCCTTTGTGCTTTCAAATGTTGTGACATATCTGTGAATTCTCTCGATGTCACTTTGTTTTTCACCGATGTCACTTCCTCTGGCTGCATACCGGGCAACTCTAGAACAGCTGCAGGACACCATTACCACAATCAGCTATTTACTCCCCAACTCCACTTATATTTAATTCAGATTTCATTTCCAGAATTATCACATTGTTTCTTTGCGGAACTTTCATTTTTGTAAAAAGTCACATGTGAGTTTTTCACTGGGAGACAAGGAGAAAACACAAGTACCCACTTTGCTGTCTGAACAAGAGCTGACACAAAGTGACCAATCACTGCCTTTGAAAGAAGTGATGTGACGGGCCACTAATCGCCATGCACGTCTCTTATTTGGTGATTTGTTGACTGAAGATCTACCAGGGAGCTTTGTACATTATACAGTCACTCACCATATATCCCACACACACACACATGCACACAAAAACACAATGAAATCTGTAACTGAAATCTCAACCATGTTGCAGGGGAACTGGAGGTATTTAAACCACAACAGCTGAAATTCATGGATGTTGGAACCATGCCAGGAGATGGCTGGCTCCAGCTGATAGTTTTCTCTACAACAGCAGCTACAGAGAAGTACACAGAAATACACACACTGAAATAAGTGTTCACTATGATCGCCTCTGGGCACAGAGTCACAGCTAATTTCTGTTTTCTTTCTTAGGCTTTTTTGTATATTTTAGTTTTATACAATGATGATCTAATGTACCACTTGTATAAAAAGAAAAATGTGCTGGCTGGGCACAGCGACTCGCTTCTGTAATCCCAGCACTTTCAGGGGCTGAGGAGGGCAGATCACTTGTGCTTGGGAACTCAGAGCAGCCTTGGCAACACAGTGAAGTGCCGTCTCGACAAAAATATGAAAAAACTAGCCAGGTGTCACGGCGTGCATCTGTAGTCCCAGCTACTGGGGCTGGGGGAGGGGGAGCTGAGGTGGGAAGGTGGCTTGAGCCTGCGAGGTGGAGGCTGCAGTGAGCCGAGACAGCACCACTGCACCCCAGCCTGGGTGCCAGTGACAGAGAGAGAGAGAGGAAAGGGAACAGGAAGGAAGGAACGTGGGCAAGCAAGAGTTATTTTTAAAAGATAGTGGTAATTTTTTGAGGCAGAGTCTCAATAGTAGTAAATTTTAAAAGTTATTTCTTACATGTTATCACTTCCTGGTATAGAACATATAATTTGTAATTCATCCAAACCATCGGAAAATCAAAATATGCAAAGTTTCTTACTTATACACACAAGAAACAGAAAGGGCACGATGGGCTGGGCTGCGCAGGGCAGCTCATGTCTATACTGTCAGCACTTTGGGAGGCCAAGACAGGAAGACGACACCAGGAGCCTGAGGCCAGCCTACGCCACACAGCAAGACGCCCATCTCTACGAAAACACTGTTTAAGTTAGCTGGGCGTGGTGGCACGTGTCTCCATTCCCAGCTACTTGGGAGGCTGAGATGGGAGGATGGCAAGCCCAGGGGTTGAAGGAAGCACTGAGCTATGATCGCACCACTGAAGTCCAGCCTGGATGCCAGAACAAGACTATCTCTAAAATAAAATAAAAGGAAGGCCCCTGTGGCTGAAGAACACAAGGGAGGGGGTAAATGGTATACGTGGAGTGGAAGAGAGAGATGAGGGACAGAAGTGGTGCTTTGTATGCCCCGTCAGAGAGATTGGGATTTATTTTCAATTGGATATTAAGCCATTGCAGGTTTTAAGCTGGAGAGGAATATAGACTTTCCATTGGTAAGAAAATCAGATCTAGCAAATCCAGCTAAATGGAACGCAAACAGGAGAGACAAAAGGAGAAGCAGGGAGGCGACTCGGGCACCAGGCAGTGCTGCTGAGACAGGAGGGCGGCCTGGGCCATGGCAGAGTCACGAAGAAGGAGAAAAGGAGGCAAACCGCGCTCTGCTTGGAAGAAAGGGTGGTCCCAGCCTGTATTACACGGACAGGGAGACGCGTGTGTCACTGAGACAGGAGAAGCTTGTGGAGGAAGCTGTTTGGGATGTGCCAGGAAGGGCAAGGAGTCAAAAGATCTATTTGGCTAAAGTGTGAGGTATTTATAAGATACTTGTGATAGTTTTTTCAGATTACAGATAGCACGCTGATCAGATCAGACGATATGCTCAAAAGGGTTTCACTAAAAATAATTTAAAGAAGGGGCTCTACAGATGTGTAGGCAAAGCACCCAGAGACCAGTCAGTAACCCCCTGACCTGAAGTGACCTGACCTCTTCTTCCTCCTGCCTGCGGATCCTGCCGGGGTCAACCGCTGGCTTCTAGTTAGGTTCTTCCAGAACCTGAAAAACGATCACAAACCACCATAGCATGTGTATACCTATGTAACAAACCTGCAGGTTCTGCCCATGTACCCCAGGACTTAAATAAGTAAAAGAAAAGAAAAGAGAAGTTAATGAGGAATTACTAATAATAGAATATTTGGGCCAGGCACAGTGGCTCACATCTGTAATCCCAGCACTTTGGGAGGCCAAGGCTGATGAATCACGAGATCAGGAGTTCAAGACCAGCCTGGCCAACATGGTGAAACCCCGTCTTTACTAAAAATACAAAAAATTAGCCAGGCCTGGTGGTGGGCACCTGTAATCCCAGGTACACAGGAAGCTGAGGCAAGACAATTACTTGAACCCAGGAGGTGCAGGTTGCAGTGAGCCAAGATCACACCACTGCACTCTAGCCTGGGTGACAGAGCAAGAGTCCTTCTCCAAAAATAAAAATAAAAAAGAATATTTGACGCTACCAGCATGGACGGATTTACTCATGGGAAAGTGTGTAGGTTGGGAAAAAAAAAGGTTTTCTAAGACAAAGCCTTGGGGTCCCTCTGAACGTTCGTGGTCAAATACAGCTTGAGGAGTCAGCAAAGGAGACTAGGAAGTTGTACTATGAAGATGGAAGGGAAACTAGAAGGTGTTGCCACAGAAGCCAACACAGACTCAACAAGTGAGGGTGGTCATTATTTTATTAAGAACTATTTTCAGGTCAAGGAAGTAAAACAGGTGATTAAGGGATCTACCAATGTGACAGTCATTGGTGACATTAAAAAGCTCAATCTCAATAAAGAGAAACCAAAAAACCTACGAAGTAGCTGAGGAAATAACAAGGCAAAGAAAAGACAGCACCAAAGACAACTCTTTCAAGGAATTTAGCTGTGAGGGTAATCAGAGAAATGAAGGAACAGTTGCAGGAGAGGTGGGGTTAGGAGTATCCCTAGTATTTCCTAACAAGATCGAAAAAGAGAGAAGTTCAAACAGGAGAAGACCTTACAAAGGCAAGAAGGAATGGGCCCAGGGCACAAGTAGATGACTTGGTTTGGCTTTGACAGAAGCAGGGATAGTCATTACATCGGGGGGATGCCAAGAAAGGAAGGGAGTGTGCGTATACCTGCCTGCAGGTGGACAGGTCTGGTGCTGGAATTGAACAGTCCATGTCTCAACAGAGCGTACGGCAGCTGTACATCGGGGGCACTTGTTTCAGAGGGTGGGAATCGTACACATACGGCAGCACGAATCTCCAGCTGAGATATAGTCAAGCCATTTAAAGAGAAAGCAGTTGGTACAATGGTGTATTTTCTCCAGGAGATTTTAATTTTTCAGGTGCTGAAGAACAGGAGGAAGGAGTTGGGCTCGATGAAAGCTGTCGCCCTGACAACTGAGGAAGACGCAGGGAGGGGCAAGGGGACATTCGGGCGATTTCAAGGATTGAAATGGGCGACTCACAGAATCCGAGCCACGAAAGGGAAGAGCGGACATAGAGTCGGGAAGACAGTGGGAATGGCTGGGTGGTCTGGACATTTCTGTGAGGGTGAAGAATTCCTGAGAGAACTGTCACGGGTGAGCTGGGAGAACAGGAGGTGGCATTCCGAGTGAGATGCGTGAAATCAAGGTCATAAAAGTAGTTCAATTAGGAAGGCTCACAGGGTCAGATGCGTCCATGGAATGTGTGCACGAGGTGTGTGCAGGGGGTGGAATAGAACCTTAGAAATAAGACAGTTGGGGTACCGAGTGGCCAAAGTGCAGAAGTCACCAAGCAAGATGATAGACTGATGTCACCACAGAAAGGAAGACACTGAGCCAGATTCTAGCGTGCTGTTTCTCAATGCCAGCACTATGGACACCGTGGGCTAGGTGACTGTTTTGGGGGCTGCTCTGGGCACTGTACACTATTTAGCAGCTTCCTTGACTTCACTCCAGACAGCATCCCACCCCAGTCTCTGCTGCAGCTCCCTCGGGTTGAGGTTGGTGGTCAGGAAGAACAGGCCACCCCCCCGCCCCGCACACTCCCCTCCCGGGAGTCATAAGTAAAGTCCCGTGAGGGTCCGTGTTCACACAGGACGGAGGTGACTGGGAAGGTAGGCTCCCCACTCCGGTGGGGCATAATGGAAAAATCTCAAGGTAAGTCCTTATGTGTCAACCACACAACATCGGAAGCTAACTCTTACTTGTTCTCTTTAAGCTGGACCTTGCCAAAGGATTCTCCAGGAAACACGGTTCAAGAACTTCCTTTCTCTGTGTGGCCAAGGGAGATACATTGGTGGCTGTTTTTCCTTTAGGCTCAAAACATGTAGGCCCTTGCACAAATCAAGACATGGCAAATTTTACAGCTGTCTTATCTCTGAAGTGAAAGTTAGCTCTGTAACGTAATTCCTATCTCTCCTCCTCCGCATAGCACATCCCAGGTGGAATGTTTTAGGCAGGCAGTCCAGCCACCTGCAGAATTAGGTCCCTGGTAAAACAGTGAGTTCCACAGAGGACCACCTTGTTCCTCTGGATTCACTGCCTAGGCCATGGAGAGTGAGTACTAATTATGGAAACCCATCACGGAGGAAGAGGTTTCTTGGCACAACGAGACAGTGTTGCCCACATGTAATCGCTTCTCTTTGATTACTGCCCCAAGAAGGCTGATTTACCACTGGATAATTCTTAAAGAAAGGAGAGAGAGAGATGCTTCTCAAAACACAAACCTAGAGATTTTGGGGGAGGGGAGCAGCCCTTCATAGCAGAGGCGAAATTTGCAACCTACAATGCAACACGTGGAGAAAAGCGAAAAAATAAAGCAAAACTTCTAAGGACAGTAGCAGGTGTACTGAATCCTCTTAACACACATTTCCCTAAAGTAAAAAAATAACTTTTTGAAAAAACTCATTTCTAGGCACATCTTTCAGTACTGGCAGGCCCCGACTTCCCAAAGAGCTGAAGCTACAAAGCGGTAAGAGTTCTAGGGCCCGTTGGGCTGAGTGGACCTACTGAACGTTACAAGAGTCCCCAACATGCTAAACGGATCAAAGCAGGGATGTCCTGGTCCCACAGGACCAGCTCCTCACTCCCTCCCAAGCCTCCAGCAGAGGAAGAGTCGGAAAGACCTGCGTGCTCACCTTGCTTCAGCGGGCCACGCCAGCCATCCACCTAAACAGCTTCACGGCACGGCTCACTCTGCAAACAAACCCTCTGAACCATCCTCCAAAACAGTGTTTAAAAGTAGTTCAACTGCAGCTATTAAAAAACCTATCAAACATTGTTTGGTGAAGTAAAACAAAAATCCAGTGTTTCAACAGATAAAGAACATCTCAGGAGACCAGACAGATACACTCATGTGAGCAACCTCCTAGAGAACGCGAGTAATATATTTCAAGTGAAACTCCGTCATGGAGAGCAGAATCAATCATTTTCACAACGAAACCTAGAAACTGCCACAGGTACAGGGCACAGCAGGAATTCTTCACACGGGAATCTTGGGGCAACAGCATCAGAAAAAAAAATCCTAAATTTTAATCTAAGAAATATCATCAAATATATGTGGCTATTTTTATGGCCCAGAGAATACCCCCCCACACACACACACACAAGATTTTACATTTCATCTCAGTTGCTGTTTCTACAAAGACTGCTGTGTATTGTTTTTATGACTACTTACACGGTAGGCTTACTATAAAACGAACAATAAGAGGTATTATGTAAGTGTATCACTGCTGTAACAAATTATCACAAACTTTGTGGCTTAAATCAACATAAACTGACTATCTTACAGTGCTAGATGTCAGAGGTCCAAGAAAATTCACTGCAACAGAAATCTAGGCAGCCACAGGGCTCCACTCCTTTCTGGAGGCTCCAGGGGAAAATCTGGTTTCTTGTCTTTTCCAGTTTCCAGGGGCGGACGGCGTCCCTTCCCCTGCGGCGCCCTTCCAGCGTCAACGCTAGCAACGGCCAGGTGCATCACGTCGCTCTGGCAATTCCTTTTCCTGCCTCCTTCCACATTTAAAGAGCCCTCTGACTGCACTGGGCTGTGGGATGAGGATAATCTAACGACTATCAGCTGATTGGCAACCTTAATTCCCCTTTGCCACGTAACCTAACTATTCACAGGTTTCAGGGATTAGGGCATAAACCTCTCAGAGGGTGTGAGCAGCATTCTGCCTACCAAAGGTACAAACTTTGAACACCACAGGAGAGGATTTACGTAAACCCAAAAAGCTACATGGAAAAGGCGTTTTTTAAAAATTATCTTTTGTTTTTGAGATGGAGTCTCGCTGTGTCACCCAGGCTGGACTTCAATGGCATGATTTCGGCGCACTGCAACCTTCACCTCCTGGGTTCAAACAATTCTCCCACCTCAGCCTCCTGACTAGTGAGATTACAGGTACATGCCACCATGCTCAACTAATTTTTGTATTTTTAGTAGAGACCAGGTTTCGCCATGTTGGCCAGGCTGGTCTTGAACTCCTGGCCTCAAGTGATCCGCCTGCCTTGGGCTCTCAAAGTGCTGGGATTACAGGCAAGAGCCACCACACCTGGCAGAAAAGTCAGTGATCTACAGTGGGCTTTCATCAGCTACTCACTCAGAACAAACGTACACCTGCCAACCGTGACAGCCTCTCCAGAGAAGGATGGCTTGCACCTGTGGGCAACAACGCCGGCCGGGTCAGGAGTCTCGGAGAAGGGGAACCAATGGGAATTAACTCTCCCAGGAGAGCAGAAGAGTTTTCCAAGCAAAGAAAGGGCAGATGCATGCGTACTTGGGGAAAAGGCACGCGGCAAGTACACACTGCAGCTCGCCAGCACCGCTGTCCATTCTGCAAACAGCAACACTTCCTGCTCGACACAGTGTCCCCTCTCCTGGATGGGGGTTCTAATTACCCCACATCAGAGAGGTGGCACCGCCGTGTCTCTGCAGTAACGTACACTATACTGGACCGTAACTGTGGATTTACATCAGCCTCCACGGTAAACCATGAGCTCACCAAAGCCAAATCCTGTGCTCAACCTTCTCTCTAACCCAGAAGTGGCAACGAACCAGCTGGCTGAATTCAGCAATGCTTACCACAAGTCACACGGAAAACCTGCATGTAACACTTTCCACTCACGTCTCCCCCCGCACACTCCCAGGGAGACAGAGGTAGCTCTGGTTGAGAAAACGAAAACAGACGCCCGTTATTTTACACAAGAAAAGCTGATAAAAGGAGAAGCACTTCAATCAAGAGATCAGGAAAAGAACAAAACTCTTATTTAAAAAAGGAATAAGATGTTTTATAAAACTATATAATAAAATCAGTAGAAATGATAAATATTCAAGAGCTAGTTCTTTACGAGAAAAAAACTCATTACGTTAAATAAAACACTAAGCGATCTTAAACAAAATGGGAGAAGTCACAAATTATCAAATTAGAAAGAAGACAGAGTAAAAAATAACATTAAAATGTATATTCATACAATGCTACTCTAATAAGTAACAAAGTGATAGCATTCTAGAAAAAAAAAACTCAAATTTCCAAACTAAGAAGAGTAAGAAACAACAGGAAATAAATTTTAACTTTTAAAATTATACTTTAAGTTCTGGGTTACATGTGCAGAATGTGCAGGTTTGTTACATAAGTAAACACGTGCCATGCTGGTTTGCTGCATACATTCCCCTGTCATCTACATTAGGTATTTCTCCTAATGTTAGCCCTCCCAAACACCCCAACCCCTGCTATCCCTCCCCAGCGCTCCTACCCCCCAGTGTGTGATGCTCCCCTCCCTGTGCCCATGTGTTCTCATTGTTCAACACTCACTTATGAGTGAGAACATGTGGTGTTTGGTTTTCTGTTTTGTGTCAGTTTGCTGAGAATGATGGTTTCCGGCTTCATCCATGTCCCTATAAAGGACATGAACTCATCCTTTTTTATGGCTGCACAGTATTCCATGGTGTTTACGTGCCACATTTTCTTTATCCAGTCTTTCACTGATGAGCATTTGAGTTGGTTCCAAGTCTTTGCTATTGTGAATAGCTGCAATAAACATATGTTTGCATGTGTCTTTATAACTGAATATTTTGTAATCCTTTGGGTATATACCCAGTAATGGGATTGCTGGGTCAAATGGTAATTCTAGTTCTAGATCCTGGAGGAATCGCCACACTGTCTTCCACAATGGTTGAACTAATTTACGCTCCCACTAACAGTGTAAAGTGTTCCTATTTCTCCACGGCCTCTCCAGCATCTGTTGTTTCCTGATTTTTTAATGATCGTCATTCTAACTGAGATGGTATCTCAGTGTGGTTTTGATTTGCATTTCTCTAATGACCAGTGATAATGAGCATTTTTTCATATGTTTGTTGGCTGCACACAAGTCTTCTTTTGTGAAGTGTCTGTTTATGTCCTTTGCCAACTTTTTGATGGGATTGTTTTTTTCTTTTAAATTTGTTTAAATTCTTTGTAGATTCTGGATATTAGCCCTTTGTCAGATGGGTAGATCTCAAAAAGTTTTTCCCATTCTGTTTGTTGGTGGTTCACTCTAATGATAGCTTCTTTTGCCGTGCAGAAGCTCTTAAGTTTAATTAGATCCCATTTGTCTATTTTGGCTTTTGTTGCCATTGCTTTTGGTGTTTTAGTCATGAAGTCCTTGCCCATGCCTATGTACTGAATGGTATTGCCTAGGTCTTCTTCTAGGGTTTTTATGGTGTTAGGTCTTATGTTTAAATCTTTAATCCATCTGGAGTTAATTTTTGCATAAGGTGTAAGGAAGGGACCCAGTTTCAGCTTCCTGCCTACAGCTAGCTAGTTCTCACAACACAATTTATTAAATAGGGAATCCTTTCACCATTGCTTGTTTTTTTCAGGTTTGTCAAAGACAAGATGGTTGTAGATGTGTGATGTGATGTTACTTCTGAGGCCTCTGTTCTTTTCCATTGGTCTACATCTCCGTTTTGGTACCAGTACCATGCTGTTTTGATTACTGTAGCCTTGTAGTATAGTTTGAAGTCAGGTAGTGATGATGCCTTAACCTTTTTTTGGTTTTTTGTTTTGCTTAGGATTGTCTTGGCTATGTGGGCTCTCTTTTGGTTCTGTATGAAGTTTAAGGTGTTTATTTCCAAATCTGTGAAGAAAGTCAATGGTGGCTTGATGGGGATAGCACTGAATCTATAAATTACTTTGGGCAGTATGACCATTTTCATGATATTAATTCTTCCTAACCATGAGCATGGAATGTTTTTCCATCTGTTTGTGTCCTCTCTTATTTCCTTCAGGAGTGGTTTGTAGTTCTTCTTGATGAGGTCCTTCATATCACTTACTAGTTGTATTCCTAGGTATTTTCTTCTCTTGGTAGCAATTGTGAATGGGAGTTCACTCATTATTTGCCTCTAATAGGAAATAAATTTTAAAAGTTGTCAGAGAATAAATGGGGGAGGAAGACAAATCTCCTTTATGGAAAAATTCCAAATAATTTCTGTACATAATCTGGTCCCGAGGAGGCAGAGCTTCATTTCCTATTCTTTGAGTGTCAGAAGTACTTAGAAACTTGCCTTTGAAGGGTAAAGTAGAAAAATTGGAGGTTGGAGATGCGAGAGAAACAGGGGACCAATTTTACAGTAAAGAAATCTGAAAAACCGCAGCCACAGAATCAAGGTTAACATCAATGACAGGCCGTGCGAACTGTATATGCCCGTAATATGATGTGATAAGAATGGCACCTCGCCTCTGGTTTTCTCCCGCAAGCCCATAATGCTTATCTTATCATGACAAAAATATCATAATAAAAAAGAACACACTTGAATTAAGAGACATTCTTCAAAACACCAGTGCAACTCAAAACCACCAAGGTCATTCAAAAGAAGGAAGGTCTGAGAAACTGCCACATATCACAGGAGATTAAGGAGATACGATGACTAAGTGTAATGTGGTATTCCGGATGGGTCTTGGAAAAAAAAATACTATAGAAAATTAGTGAAACCTGGGCTGGACACAGTGGCTTACACCTACAATCCTAGCACTTTGGAAGGCCAAGGCAGGAGGACCTCTTGAGGCCAAAGTGCACTACAAGCCTGGGCAACATAGTGAGACCCTGTCTCTACAAAAGGTAAAATAAAATTAGTGAGGCATGGTGGTGTGTGCCTATGATCCCTGCCACTCAAGAGGCTGAGCTGTCGGGACCACTGGAGCCCAGGAGTTTGGGGTTACAGCGAGTTGTGATCAAGCTGCCCCTAAAGCCTGGATGATGGAGCAGGACTCTGACTCTAGGGAAGAAAGGGAAAGGGAAGGAAGAGAAGAAAAAAGGGAAGGGAAAGAAAGGGGGAAGGGGGAAGGGAAGGGAAAGAAGATGGGAAGGGGGAGGGAAGGAGAAAGGAAAGAAGAGAAAAGAGAGAGAGGAAGAAAGACAGAAAACTGGTGAAAACTGAATAAAGTATTGAATCGTTAGTCATGACAAATATACCACAGTAATGTAAGAACTTAACAATGGAGAAACTAGGGAGGGCACACAGGAGCTCACTGTACTATCTTTGCAACCTTTCCATAAATCTAAAACTACACTAAAATAAAAAGTTATATAAAAAATTTTAAGAGCAGTCCAAGGACTATAATCTCCTAAAAATGAACCATAATCATACAGTTTCAGAGCTGAATTTTTTAAAGAAACTTTCTGTGATGGCAGATAAGGTTTCTATACTTTATTTACTGTGAAAATGATTGAAGTAGTAGACTGTAACTTACATTTTTTCTGGTATGATATAGAGAGGAGAGTAACCACTAACAAATCTATACAAAGAGAAACACACGCTACAGACAAATAAAAACGAAATTCTAAACAATGTCCACATAATCTACAGGAAAACAGGAAACAGAATGCAAAAGAGAAAAACAAAAAATAAATAAATAAAATGGCAGGCTCAATACGTAAAACATTAAAAGTCAGATTAAATATGAAAGGTCTAAATATACACTGAAAAGACAGATTCGTGAAACAGAGTAAGAAAATAAATGACCAACTGCATGTTGTCTACAAGAAACTCACTTAAAATTTAATAAAAGTAGAGTGAGCATGGAAAAGGAGACAGCATGCAAACATTAATTAACAGAAAGCAGATGTGGCTATACTGATATCAGAAAAATAACCTTCAGAGGAAAGAAATTAACAGGAACACAGAGAAACACTGCATAATGATAAAATGATAATTATCATTTCTATTCCATTCACCAAGAAGACGTAACCATTCTAAATATGTCTGAAACAAGCAACCAAGGTGTGAAACACCGAAGCACAATCTGGGAGACAGACAAGAGAGGAGAAACAAACTCCACCATTAGGGCTGAAAACTCCAACACTCCTCAACTGACAGAACAACCTGAAAGAAAATCAGCAAAGATACAGAAGAGCTCAACAGCATCATCAAGCAACAGGGTCTATCCACCTCAATGAATAATAGTAGAATACACATTTCCTTCAAGCATTCATAGAACATAAAGATAAAACAAACCTCAACAAATCACACAAATTGAGAAATGCATACACATTGTACCAATGCAGATTTTCTGGTACAGATATCGTACGAGAGTTTATACGATAAAACCATTGGGAAAGGCTGGGTGGAGAAGAGGAGACTCCTCTGTCCTATCTCTGCAACTTCTGGTGAAAATACAAGTATTTGAAAATATAAAATTTAAGCATTAGCAGATGATACCACTACAGACCAATTTCATTTAAAAATATTTATTTTTAAAATCCTTTAAAATGTGCCTATTAAATCCAGCACTACATTAAAAGTAATACTTGCCTATGCCATAACTATTCCACAGATACGTGTTGAGCGGCTACCTGATACCTAAGACTACTGTGTGCCAACAACAGATGAGGCTAAAGAGACAGACACAGCCGATCACTCCCACGGGACCACTTTAGATGAAGTGGAGAAGAAAGGCCTCTGTGACAAGGGAAGGTTGAGAAACAGCCATATAAAGAGGAGAACAGCATGCTGGGAAGAGGCACGAGTAAAAGCAAAGGTCCACAGGTAGGAAAAAGGTAGACCTCTGCAGAGCGTGTTCAGTAAACTAAGAGGTCAGTGCGGTGAAAGCATAATCAGAGAGGGAAAGGTGACGTGAGAGAGGTGACCACAGCCAGATCAGGGAGGGCGTTGCAAGAGCTGGACTGTACAAAACGTGTGATTGGAAGTCACTAAAAATAAAAGTATACTGATGTGAGTTTTTTGCGTAAGACGTGAGTGGTGTAAAATACATTCCTGTGTTACTGGAGGGTATGCAGTTCTGACACAGATGAAAACACAGAACGTCGGACGCTTATGCATCACCCACAGATAGAGCATATGTGCATTAGGCGGAATTAGAAATGAATGAAAGGACAAAAAGATACATCATATTCCTGAGTCATTAAACACATGTGAACTAGCTGGGCCCTAGATACTCACAATAGACCAAACATACAGGAAGCGCCAAATAGGCAGTATCTATGAAGTTTTAATGAAGCCGCAAATCGATGACATCTATTCAGGCCCTGCGTGTTCTTTGCATAACACCAGTAAAATTCACAATGTTCAGCAAGTTTATTGTCACGATATAGCCAGGGCCAACTCCAAAAGTCTCTATGCCTGTCTTATACAGCAAATACATGTTTTTGACCCAGGATACCTTCCATCTGTGGACTTTCTTTCTCAAATTTCAACTCTGAAGAAGGCTGATGCAGCAGAGAGGGGAAAAATATAAACACATTATTCCCCAGGATGGATGCAGCATGGACTTCACCGTTTGCCCTAAAACGTGTTCACGCGCCCCACCCCTTGCTTCTTACCACGCGTTCTTAATTGATTTAATAAATCGTGTGATGTGAGCTGTTAAAATTTGATCTTCGATCCTTTATGTTCAGTAAGCTCTTGGCTACTTTGTCCAGTATCTATTTGGAGGTGACTGTTACATCAACACAATTACTTATATGACAGTAAGTAGACTTGAATAAATTAAAAGTGCATATATATTACAAACTAAACCAACCATTAAAAAAAAGAAAACACTCAACCGAGCCAAAAGAAAGCAGAAAA
>NW_016107444.1:4692249-4700223 GCF_001604975.1 Cebus imitator
ACAGTAAGTAGACTTGAATAAATTAAAAGTGCATATATATTACAAACTAAACCAACCATTAAAAAAAAGAAAACACTCAACCGAGCCAAAAGAAAAGAGAAAAACAACAGAAGGTACAACAGAAAATTAATAAGATTTAAATATAATATCAGAATCATATTAAATAAAAATGCTCTAAATACCTTTAAAGGGCTAGTATTATTAGACTGAAAAAAGGCAAGGCCCAACTGCATCTATCTTCAGGAAAACAGTTTTAAATATAAAGGCATAAACAGGTGAAGAGTTAAGGAATGGAAAAAAACACATCTCACTAACACTTACCAAAAAAGCTGCAGTGGTAATATTAACATCACATAAAATACATCTCAGGACAGAGTACTACCAGGGATAAAGGGGTCGATTCATCAAGATGGCATACAATCCTACATTTAATTTTTACATGGAAGAACAGAGCTTCAAAACAGAAAACAAAACTGATCTGAGAGGGAAAACAGTCAATGCCACACTTACAGGATGAGACCCTGCAGGCCCTGTTACCCTCTCTCACTAGGTGACAGAAGAGTAACCAGAAAACCAGGTAAAGGAAAAGATGATCTGAACAACGATGACAAGCTATTGCCTAGCTGACATTTACAGAACACCCCAACAGCAGCAGTATACACATTATTTACGTGTTTAAGATGAATGTTTACCAAAATAGACTATATACTCCACCATAAAACAAGTCTGAAGAAATTGTACAGGATGCAAATAATGCAAGCTATGTTCTCTAACTACAATGTAACTAAATTCAAATCAATAAAAAATATATCTGACAGTCCCTCAAATACGGGGAAACTGAGTAATGCTTCTAAATAATCCATGAACCAAAGATAAAATCACAAGATCAGTTTGAAATTACATTGAACTAAGTGAAACTGAAGAGATAACACATCAAAATTTGCGAGATGGAATGAAGGTAGTGCTTAGGGGGAAACGTTAGCACTAAATGTTGATATCTGAAAAAACAGAGAAGTCTCAAGCCAATCTCCAAGCTTCTACATAAAACAAAACAACACCAAAAGGCCAGGCATGGTGGCTCACGCCTGTAATCCCAGCACTTTGGGAGGCTGAGGCAGGCAGATCACAAGGTCAAGAGATCAAGACCATCCTGGCCAACATGGTGAAACCCCATCTCTACTAAAAATACAAAAATTAGCTGGGCGTGGTGGTGCATGCCTGTAATCTCACCTACTTGGGAGGCTGAGGCAGGAGAATCACTTCAACCTGGAAGGTGGGGGTTGCAGTGAGCCAAGATCACACCACTGCACTCCAGCCTGGCGACAGAGCAAGAGTCAGTCTCAAAAAAAAAAAAAAAAAAGGCAAAAAAAAAGTCAAGGCTGGGCGTGGTGGCTCACTCCTGTAATCCCAGCACTTTGGGAGGCTGAGGTGGGCAAATCATGAGGTTAAGAGATCCAGACCATCTTGGCTAACACAGTGAAACCCTGTCTCTACTAAACATACAAAAAATTAGTTGGGTGTGGTGGCACGTGCCTGTAATCCCAGCTACTCGGGAAGCTGAGGCAGGAGAATTACTTGAGCCTGGGAGCCAAAGGTTGCAGTGAGCCAAGATTGCGCCACTGTACTCCAACCTGGGCAAAAGGGAGAGACTCAGTCTCTAAATAAATAAAAAGAACAAAAATTTAAAAATCAGAATAAAAGCAAAAAATGAAACCCAAAGGAAACAAAAGAACAAAACAGTAAAATAATGAAATCAAAAATAAAGAAATCAATAAAACCAAAGGCAAGTGACAGGATTTCATTCTTTTTTTTTTTCCAACAATATATTTCTCCATGAAGCCCTAGAATTTATTCTTTTTATGGCTGAATGGTAGTCTATTGCGTATACATGCCACATTTCCCTCATCCATTTAGGCTGACTGCATATCTTGGCTATTGCAAACAGGGCTGCAATGAACACGGGGAGGCAGGCGTCCCTTCAATATACTGATTTCCTTTCCTTTGGATAAATCCAGCAGTGGGATTTCTGGATCATACAGTAGTTCTATTTTTAGTCCCTTGAGAAATCTTCATACCATTTTCCATAATGGCTCTACGTAGTAATTTATATCCCCACCAACAGTGTATTAGAGTTCCCTTTTCTCTGTATCCTTGTCAGCACTGTGATTTTTTTGTCATTTTGATCATAGTCATTCTAACAAGAGTGAGATATCTGATCATAGTTTTGATTTGCATTTCCCCAAGGATTAGTGATGTTGAGCGTTTTTCATACACTTGGCCATTTGTATATCTTCTTTTGAGAAATGCCTATTCAGAGCCTTTGCTCATTTTTAATTGGATTATTTGTTTTCTTGCTGATAAATTGTTTGAGTTTCTTGTATATTCTGGACATTATTCCCTTGTTGGACGAAGAGTTTGCAGATATTTTCTCCCATTTCACAGGTTGCCTCTTCATCCTGTTTATTGTTCCTTTGCTGTGCAGAAGCTGCTTTAATTTCATATATATAGTCCCATTTACCTACTTTTGCTTTTGTAGTTGAATTCATAAAACCTTTGCCGAGATCAATGTCCTAAAGCATTTCTCCTATGTTTTCTTCCGGTAGTTTTACATTTTGAGGTCTTACATTTAAGTCTTTAATCCATTTTGAGTTAATTTTGTTGTACGGTGAGAGAGAGAGGTCTCAAGTCACCATAATGATGGAGTAAATCAATAAACACTGTTGGAACATTAGCTTGATGACAGTGAGAAGGAGATGCGGGGAAGAGATAAATTGTATTTGTATTCATTCCTTACAGCAAAATTATCTTGGAGCAAAGGTTTACAATTTAATCATGAAGCCATAAATGTATAGAATAAAAAAAATAATATTTTATAACCTTTTGAAGGAGAAGTCCTTTCCGAAGCATGCTAGGAAACACGTAAGCTTTGAGCAAAAACACTGATAAATTTGACTCTCATAATGAAAAGTGAGCAATTGACCATTTAAAAGACTGACAATATTGAATTGTGCTAAGGGTGTGGCAAAGCAGGCGTTGCTGTATACCACTGTTATAAAGGTATCACCCTTTGAAGTGTAACATTAAAATATAAAGGATGCATGTACTTCAGTGTAACAATTCAACTTTCAAGAACTTATCCTACAGAAACTCACACAGGTAGACAAAGGTATGACAAAGATCCTGTTTATTTTTCCCACATCTTAGAAAGTTGGGGAGAAATCTGGAACATCCATCAATGAAGACTGGCTAAATAAATTATACTAGATATTAAATAGAATAAAAAATACCCATGGGCATCCACATGGGCACAGGCATGCCTGCATGCACACGTACGCATGTGCACACTCTACCACTGCTGCTGTGGGCAGTACAAAGTACAACAGACACAAAATAGAATACTCAGTGCGGTCCCATTTTTAACAAAAGACATACAATACATGCATGGAAAATAATGAGGAGAACATGCACTGGCTGTAAGTCATGAAATCATGGGAAACCGCCACATGCTACGTTCGACATTGCTGTGTTGTTTAAACCTTTTACACACAAAAAAAAGATAAACCTAAAATTTCTATGTAATAACTTGCCCTTACTGACTTTCTATCAGTCTTTTTCCAATTTGGCATCTCTAATAAATCCAAAATGCAATTTCACTTGCTAGAACTATTTTAAAGGCTCTACTTTTCTCATAAATTTGTAAACTGATTTAGTACATCAGATTTCCTGGCTCGGTCTGAGAATCCTTTGCAGCTCTGGGTAAGCACAGAAATTCTGCTTTTCCTTGTTCATCCGAAAAAAAAACAAAACAAATGCAAAGAGCATGAAAAGCAAATGCTAACAATGTTTGCTGCTTTCTTTAATCAAAACTACTAATTCTTTGCTGACATTTCTACTTTCTTAAAATGTGGGTAATCTCAGTTGTTTTTGTTCACGAATAAACTTTACAGGGTCCTGTGTTACTGACTAATTTCAAGAAAAAGTAACATTCATTGGTTTCATATTGAGAAGGAGAAATCACTGATTTCACAGTAGGCTTTTCCAGTAGTTCTTTGCATTTATCATCAGTCATTTTACTTTACTCTATCTATCAAAGAACTCAAAATGCACACGTTCTGGGAGCAGAGTGATGGAGCAGTGCCTGACCACAGTAAGCATCCTATTTTTTAACACAAGCCTGAAACCAAAGTTGGCCAATGTAACTGAGAGTTAGGTCATCCAGAATTAGGGAAGAAGTTCAGTGGTGTCACTTGTCATGGCCTTTTGTGAGTTCATAACACTGAAGAACACTGGCCCTCCCAACTATTTCATTTTCCAGTTCCTGAATCAACTACAAGTAAAAACAAAAACCATAAAAGCTTTTGATCTTGAGCAGTACATTGTTCAACATCTTATCACTTACCTACTTCTCTCCTGCGTTTTCTAACTCAACTCTCCTTTAGAGAGAAGGGAGAATGTATATGTACTATTTTCTCAGAGTGAAGCCCAGAATATAGAGCAGAACCAGAAACAAGAATGACGATGATAAAACTCAAGATTCTACTGGCTTGGGAGAAGTTATGTGTATCACATTCTTAATATGTAACCTGTGACTGGCCACAGGTATACTAAGCTCTATTTTAGCTTTTTTTTTTTCATTGTGTACAATATGTGGTGTTTATCTCAATAAAATTTACCTTTATTTGGCTGGTTATACAGAAACTAGTTATGCTTTATTTAGCCCACATTTACTAGTATGTTTATTGTACTTAGTTCAGCCTATTTATTCAGCTAACGAGGAACTGATCAGATTAAAGTTACTATTCAGCTGTCATATGAACAACTTCACTTCATTCAATCCAGTATCAATAGATTGTACCCCAGCCCAAGAAAGTTATTTTGCAAACATGTATTTATGACATAAGCCACCAAGAAGGGATTTATATGTCAATTTTCATTCCCGAAAGAAACACCTCACATATACTGAAATGGCAGTCCGTGCTAGCAGTGTATAAAGCCATCTTTGTATACACCAAACATTTGTTACTTGGCTCCTTCTTCAATCTGTAACAGCCCTGAATGGGTACAGATGCGGATTTATCGCCTGCATGCAACAGGTGTTAACTGTATACATTCAAAAGTATTTTCCTAAACCACGCATTTTTAAATTTTAATCAAATCTTAATTTCTGGCCAGGCGAAGTGGTTTATGTCTGTAATCCCAACAATTTGGGAGGCCAAGGTGGGAGGTCTGCTTGAGGTCAGGAATTTAAGACCAGCCTGGTGAACATAGCAAGATCTCATCTCACAAACCCTAAAAAAAAAATTAGCCAAGCATGGTGGCATACCCCTGTAATCCCAGCTACTTGGGAAGCTGAGGCAGGAGGATCTCTTGAGCCAAGAGTTCAAGGCTGCAGTAAGCTATGATCATGCCACGGGACTCAAGCCTGGATGACAGAATGAGACCTCACCTCAAAAAGAAAAAAAAATAGTAAAGACAATAAAATTGAAATATTGTGGGGTTTTTTTAAAACAGAGTCTTGCTCTGGTACTGAGGCTGGAGTGCAGTGGCGTGATCTTGGCTCACTGTAACCGCTGCATCATGGGTTCAAGTGATTCTCTGTCTCAGCCTCCCAAGTAGCTGGGATTACAGGTGCATACCACCATGCCTGGCTAATTTTTAAAATATTTTTTAGAGATGGGGTTTTGCCATGTTAGCCAAACTGGTCTCGAACTCCTGACCTCAAGTGATCCACCCGCCTCAGCCGCCCAACGTGCTGGGATGACAGGCTTAGGCCACTGTACCCAGCCAATTAACTTTTAAAATCTTATTTTCTGTTTTATTATAGAAATTTTCACCCATGTGTGTAGCAAAATTTTGTTCATGGTATACTGAACATAAGCATGTAGGTTCTTAAAATTAAAAGGAACTTCTGTTTTTAACGTACTCTAAGAACCAATACATATTTGTTGAGTTACAAGTAGAGTAGAGAGCAAGGCAATTTTATAAGCCTGATGAATGCACAGGATTGAAAGCATCCCTTAAACGTAATGTGACTGTCTGTCTGCGCTGCATTGGTGTCTCAGTGATTAAACACTTTAGGCCTCCAGGGTCCATAAAGAGACTCTTTTCTAAAAATAGAGTTGACTTGAAAGATTTACTGAGGCTTGCTGCAATTGCTGTCCTTGAGAATTGTTAAAACAATATAATTGTCAAACTAGTGTACCGCTGATCCAATTTTTATTGTTAACATTTGCCACTGAAATTGCTTTTTAATTGTTTGTTTTGCAATAGAAACATAAAATAGCATGACAGCAATATTTTGGCACATATTGGAAAATCTGCCGTGAATATTTTTTTCCAATAAAACAGAGGCTGCCTATATTACTTGACATTAAAATGATTTACTGACGTAGGCCAAAACATAAGCCACTGAAATAAAACGAAGAAAGGTTAGAGTTACAGCAAACTCCAAGGGCTGGTACATCCGAATTCACACTTCAGGCACATTTAAAAGCAACTTCTACTTTTTGGAAAAAGTGGAGAGAAAAAAAGAAAGTCCTCCATCCTGTGTATCCAGCAATTCTGCACTCAAAAGCCAAGTCAAGAGGCTCTTCTCATGGCTCACATTCTTCAGGAACCCGCATTTATTAACCAGATCCAGACCGCCTTAGTGCAGCAGACTGAGACTGGATACACTATAATACAATTGCATTCAGCTTAATCCAGCATATGCTGCCTGAGCCTCCACTCCCTGTCCAACACTGCCCTGTGCTGCCAATGAAAATGCAGAGGTCTCACCCAGGTGGGCTCTGCTTGGTGAGCAGCACCCAGCTCCCACAACAGCAATTTTCTGTAAGCAATCAGCTACCTGGCTTTCTCTGCTGTTTGGCCTGCCAAGGACCAGGAAACTTGAAGCCAGTGCTCAGGATTAAAAACATTCTCCCCACTCTCTGCCCTGAATGTGATGTTAGAACTCCTGGGACATTGGATGAAACATCTGAGATCTGCTCTGTATCTTATGTTCCCATCCCCACAGTCTCTTTGACTGATCTCAAAAGCCTCACTGACGAGAACTTGCAGAAACTCCCAGAATCTAGTTTGCACCCTTCCAACCTTCTAGTGACTGAAGGAGCATGGACACTCGAGTTTCCAGTGCACGCCCCTCACCTGAGCTTGCTATGTGTGGGTCCCACACCTGCAGCCAGCCAGCCGCCTCCTCACTGCACATGCCTCCGAAAGCACAGGGGTTCTAGACATTTTTTTTTTCAAATACAGGATACTACCTGATTTTGAAGAGCATAAATTTTTTGGAAAACCAAACCAATAAGAAACAGGCAGAGTATACAGCCCTGTAGGATTTCAGCCCAAACTACCCTTGTCCTCATTTCCTACCATTCCTCCATGGTCCGTGCTCCCTGCACTTGGGTTCACCTAAGGACAGTCAGCCCTGCCTATCCACGGGTTCCACATCCGTGCATCTGACCAGCCACGGATCAGGAATATTCAGAAAAAAATTTGAAATAACAATACGAGAAAAAGTAACACAAGTTTTAAAATACGATGTAACAACTATTTACACAGCATTTACACTGCATTAGGTATAATCGGTAATCCAGAGATGATTTAAAGTGTACAGACAGGTTTTCAAGGGACTTGAGTGTCTGTGGATTTTAGCATGAGGCTGGTTCCTGGAGTCAATCCCAAAAAGACACTGAGAGCCAAGTATACTCAGCACAGAGCATACGGACCTAGCGGTCCCCTTCCCCAAGTGAAAGTCCCTCCTCTTTTCCTCAAAATACCTCCTCCTCTGTCCTCAAGGCCCTGTTAAAAAGTTACTCCTTCTGGGAGATTCCTGCCTCCTCCCAGAGTTGCTCACTTCCTTCTCCAGGGTCCACAGCTTTCCGTACCCACCTCTGCAACAAACAGCTCCTGTCATGCCCCCACCTGACCACGTGCAGCTGCTATCATGCCCCCACCTGACCACGTGCAGCTGCT
>NW_016107444.1:4700758-4722962 GCF_001604975.1 Cebus imitator
TCATGCCCCCACCTGACCACGTGCAGCTGCTATCATGCCCCCACCTGACCACCTGCGTACACATCACTCTCCCCGTGCAGCGTGAACTCAAGAGCGCCTCCCTATGAGCCATCCAGGTAGAAAGTAGCACTGTGCCTCCTCAGGAGGTAGTGACAATGGAGAGAACTTAATTTTTTTCCAAACTAATAAAAATTAATTTCAATTGGTTCCTTATTTAACCAGTTTGAATCCATACTTGGAGCTCGTGGTTTGCCACACAACTCAGGAAATGTCTGTTCTTCCTAAGATTTCCACTTGGCTATTTTACATAGATAGGATGTCAAATTCAGAACTGTAGTCACTTCACCTCATCTGCCTGCATTCCTACAGGAAAAAATAGAAGAGCTGCCTGCAGTTCCTGCACATCAGAAGAGACAGGCTCACCTTCTTTCTTTTCTTTTCTTTTCTTTTTTTTTTTAAATACTTTAAGTTTTGGAGTACATGTGCAGGTCTTGCAGGACTGTTGCATAGGTACACACATGCCATGGTGGTCTGCTGCCTCTGTCCCCTGTCACCTACATCAGGCATTTCTCCCAATGTTATCCCTCCCCAACCACCCCACCCTACTGCCATCCCTCACTGTCTTAATGGAAGACATCTAGGAGAGGAACACATAGTAGGAGACACTCTAGAAAGGAAGAAGGAAGTTACAAAGCTCGTAAGCAGGTTTTAAGTACATCAGACAGAAGCTGGGAAACAGTGAGGAGCTGAGAGTAAAGAAAAAAGTCATCAGGAGGTCACAGTAGACTGCCAGCTAAATGAATCAAATGTTGTTTTGCTGTTGTCTTAATGGGTAGCCAGAAGGCAGAAGTGGCAGCCAACACACAGCGCCCCACACAATCTTCTCATTATGCCTTATTCTGATCAAATCACGGCAAAGCAGCTGGCATACATATGCTAGACACCACCAAGGCCCTCAAACTTAGACACAAACCCAAAGTGAAATATATACTATGTTTCCTTGAAACTAGAAATCCATCAGTTCTAAGATGCACCATTATTTTATCAAGCACTAAGAAAGAAAAATGCTGCCAAACTATGACATGGTTTCTTATTACTTAGAATTTTTATCTTCTTTTTATTGAAAGAGCCTTTTAGACTTATTCAGACATAGATTTTTATAATATATCACTTTTAGGCATTTACAGAAAGGAAAATAAAAGTGAAATAAATTGGTTAAGGCAATGACAACCAGGTCACCTGCTGAAAGCAACTGTAAAACACCAGTGATTTGGAAAGTATATCACAGTTTCAGAAATGCTAAAATCTGAAAAAAAAAAATGTGTGCATCATAGAATCAAGAAAATACTGTATTACATCTAGCTTGGTGACAACAATTTGAAAAGGACAAAGTAATAGTTCACAGGGTAACTGCTACAAAGACACCTCATTGATTGAAATGTATTTCTACACAGAAAAAATTTGAGATGATTCAACTCAAAAAAGACAAAAGTAGAATAGGAATTTAATAATGCTCTTCAAGGACATCAAAATCTTGCCTCATAAAGCAGTGATTTCCAACACTTTTCTTCCTTACATTTTAGCAGCAAGATCTCTTTTTCAGATAATGTCCTACAAGAAATCTGAGCATGGAACTTCTCTGGTTAGAGAAAGAGCATCATCCCAGACATACCTGCAAGGTCAAAGGGCTCAGGACTGGCTAAAATACTGATCTGGTGATCTGCAGAGTAGATGTCACCTTCTACCCATTCCCTATGACAGCTACACCACAATGACAAGAGTTCAAATTGTGGCATTAATCAATTATTTAAACATTTATTATGTTTTGTAAAATATGAAACACTTGCTGGGTGCTCGGTATACAGAGATTAACCAAGTATGAAGAGGTTCTGGTAACCTACAAAAAGGAATTTGTTATGGTGAAATTTTAGACCTTAAGATGACTGCCAAAGAATAAGGTAAGAACTTTCTGTCAGCCACAAAAGGAGTTGTATTGACCTAACAGGCTCAAAGCCCTCCTGACACAGCAAGAGGATGAATCACATGGACCCATTAAGGCTGTCTGTAGGATGAGTCTCTTTCCAAATGCATTCAAATGTGGCTGAGTCCAACCATGTGGCTAAACTCAGCAGTATGCTGCACTGCTGCCCTCCAAAACAAACCCAACTCCATAACAAACCGGCACGCAATGTGCATCTGACTGAAGGTGGGAAGACCTACACATCCATATCACTGGTAAAGCTGCACATCTTCATCAGACAGGTCTTGATCTCCACGTTTCTTTATCTGCGCATTCTCCATCCCGTCTCCTACCATTGTCTCTAAAATCCTCTTTCACAATTCTAAGCAATTCAGTCCAGGCTCTAACATGACATGTGCCACTCATCGAGGCAGCGGTCATCTTGCTACCTGAACATGCTTTGGGAATAGTATCCATTCCCATCTCTGCTCCCCACCCAGTACAAATAGCTCAGCAAATCCACTCAGCAGTCCTGAAAGGGTAAGGGTAATCTGCAGCTAAGGAAAATAAAAGTTTTCACCATATGGACATGACAGCACACAAATGATTTCTAGAATAATATTTTAAGATGATTAAAGAAAGTTGATTTTCCATGTGCAGGGTTATCAGACTATCACAACTCATGTTGCCCCATGGATGACCTAGGTAGGTTAGGCTGATCTGGCTGGGGAAGTGCCCCGCCCCTCTGTTGTCCCTTGTGCTGTTACTGAGCTAGGGAAGTAAACTACTCAGTAATAGGAGATAGCACATCCAGGTACAAGAGAACCTTTCTTTGACAATGGGCACTTGCCTGTAAGCACCGACTCAATTTCCAGCCTAATTCACAAATCTGTATTTGGTATCATTAGGAATTTATCAGAGACAAAGAAAGTCGATACTGCATCCCATTTTATTCTTGACATATAGGAAACACAAAGAAAAGATTTTCTTTAACAGACAGCTTTAAATTAAATTGTATTCTGTGAACAGAAAAAATGGTGTACAGGAGCAAGGCCATTCTAAGTTCTGAAGAAAACTTTCTGACCACAGGCATAAAACTGTTGATCTGGTGCCCAGTAGCTGCGAAGCCAGAGGGCTTCATACTGAGCACCAGAAAATTCATACTGAAGTGTAGCAATAATCATTCTTCCCTCTCTATGCAAACCAACCTCAGATAAAGTAATCTATGTCAAAAAATACATATTGTTTAACACAACAGAACTAAAATGTAAAGGATCTGTGGAAGGAGGGCGGTCATTAACCAGTGTCCCCACATAATTTCAGAGCTTGACATTCCTTTAAAGATGAGGAAGCTGAATTCCAATGAGGTTAAGGGTGATGATGATGGACACACAGTCCTTCAGGGCAAAGTCAGGGTAAGCAACCCAGCCATACAACATGGTTAAAATCTTTACAATTTTAAAATTTCATTTGGATTTAAAAAAACATTTCCGTTCTTACCAGAATTACTTCAAAAATGAGTGGGATCAGTTTGCTTTCTTCCACAAGTCTGTTAAAAAAAAAAAGATAAAAAGATAGATACACATTAGACAACTCATATTTCAACTGATGCCCTAATATGAAGCACTCAGCCCCCATGTTTTATAGCTAAAATTCCATGACTAACAAATCATAAGATTAAACATTCATTTTTAAGACACTGAACTACAGCAATTAAACAAGAAATATGAGGCTTTTTGCAAGGGACTACTAGCTTAGCCTTATTGATGAATACCAAGTGAAATCCCACATAGATTGGTACTTTTAATATAAGAATCAAAATTCACAATGATTATAAAGACTATCAAAACCAGTAATATCAGCTGAAATAATGTAACCTCACTGCACAGTTAAATCATAAGAATTATACACTGTAATTTTTTTTATATATGCCTCATTAGCTGTCTTCTCAGCATTAAGGAATTAATGTACGATAAATTTTAATGACCTCTAATTTTTTAAAAATTAGATACCAATCACCTGGTAGACTCTAGGTACTTTCCCTCATCAAATCTAGTTATCAATTGTCATCAATTGTAATAGAAGAATTTTCTCACAAACATTAAGAAAAAACAGGCTTCATAAAAATCTAAGCCATTCAAAAGTCACAGTTTTGATTAAGAACAATATTTGTGACATCCAGGGAGGGGCCGAGATGGCTAAATAGAAACAACTCCGATTTGTAGCTCCCAGAGAGACCAATGCAGAAGGCCGGTGATTTCTGCATTTCTGACTGAGGTAAGAGGGGCCTCACAGTTAGAAGAAAAACTAACAAACAGAAAGCAAAAGCATGAACATCAACATAAAGGACACCCACACAAAAACCCCATCGAAAGGCCATCAGCCTCAAAGCTCAAAGGTAGATAAATGCATGAAGATGAGGAAAGCCCAGCACAAAAACACAAAAATTCAAAACACCAGAATGCCTCTGCTCCTCCAAATGATCGCAACTCCTCTCCAGCAAGGGTAAAAAGCTGAATGGAGAGTGATATTG
Source organism: Cebus imitator (assembly GCF_001604975.1). Lineage (NCBI taxonomy): Eukaryota > Metazoa > Chordata > Mammalia > Primates > Cebidae > Cebus > Cebus imitator. The sequence goes on from NW_016107444.1 coordinate 4,705,252, forward strand.
AGGAAATGACAGAGCAGGCTTCAGAAGGTGGGTAATAACAAACTCCTCTGAGCTGAAAAAGCATGTTCCAACCCAATGCCAGGAAGCTAAGAGCCTTGATAAAAGGTTACAGGGACTGCTTACTAGAATAACCAGTTTAGAGAGGAGCTAAATGACCTGATGGAGCTGAAAAACACAGCACGAAAAGTTCGTGAAGCATACACGACTGTCAAAAGCCAAATCAATCAACTGGAAGAAAGGCTATCAGAGACTGAAGATCAACTTAATGAAATTAATTTTATTATAGTAAACTTATATTAGTGAAAGACTTTAACACGATGCTGTCAATATTAGATCAACGAGATAGAAAATTAACAAGGATATTCAGAACTTAAACTCAGCCCTGGACCAAGTGGACCTAATAGACATCTACAGAACTTGCCACCAAAAATCAACAGAATATATACATTCTTCTCAGAGTGAGATAGCATATACTTCTGATCACATAACTGGAAGGAAAACACTTCTCAGCAAATGCACAAGAACAGAAATCATAATAAACAGCCTCTTAAACCACAATGCAATCAAATTAGAACTCAGGATTAAGTAACTCACTCAAAACCGCAAAACTACTTGGAAATTGAACAACCTGCTCCTGAATGACTACTGGCTAAATAATGACATTAAGGCAGAAAGAAAGAAGTTCTTTGAAACCAACAAGAACAAAGAGACAACATACCAGAATCTCTGGGATACAGCTAAAGCTGTGTTAGGAGGAAAACTTACAGCACTAAACAACCACAACAGAAAGCTGGAAAGATGTAAAATCAACACCCTAACAACACAGTAAAAAGAACTAGAAAAGCAAGAGCAAAGGAATTAAAAAGCTAGCAAAAGACAAGAAATAACTACAATCAGAGCAGAACTGAAGGAGCTACAGACACAAAAAAAAAAAACCCTTCCAAAAAAATCAACAAATCCAGAAGCTAGTTTTTTTTAAAAGATTAACAAAATAGATGGACCACTAGCTAGACTAACAAAGAAGAAAAGAGAGAAGAATCAAACAGACACGATAAGAAATGATAAAGAACAGATTACCGCCAATCCCACAGAAATACAAACTACCATCAGAGAATACTACAAACATCTCAACACAAATAAACGAGAAAATCTAGAAGAAATGGATAAATTCCTGGACACATACACCCTCCCAAGACTAAACCAGGAAGAAGTCAAATCCCTGAATTGCCCAATATCAAGTTATGAAATTGGGGCAGAAATTAACAGCCCACCAACCAATAAAAGCCCAGGACAAGAAGGATTCACAGCCGAATTCTACCAGAGGTACAAAGACGAGCTGGTACCATTCCTTCTGAAACTATTCCAAACAGTAGAAAAAGAGGGAATCCTCCCTAGCTCATTTTATGAGGCCAGCTCATCCTGATACCAAAACCTGGCAGAGACACACAAAAAAAGAAAATTTCAGGCCAATATCCCTGATGAACATTGATGTGAAAATCCTCAATAAAATACTGGCAAACCCAATCCAGCAGCACATCAAAAAGTTTATCCACCACAATAAAGTTGGCTTCATTCCTGGGATGTAAGACTGGCTCAACATATGCAAATCAATAAACGTAATCCATCACATAAACAGAACCGATGACAAAAACCTACTGGTTATCTCAATAGATGCAGAAAAGGCCTTCAACAAAATTCAACACCCCTTCTTGAGAAAAACTCTCAATAAACTAGGTATTGATGGGATGTATATCAAAATAATAAGAGCTATTCATGACAAACCCACAGCAAATATCTCACTGAAAGGGCAAACGCTGGAAGCATTCCCTTTGAAAACCAGCACAAGACAAGGATGCCCTCTCTCACCACTCTGATGCAATATAGTACTGGACGTTCTGGCCAGGGCAATCAGGCAAGAGAAAGAAATAATGGTTATTCAAATAGGAAGAGAGGAAGTCAAATTCTCTTGGTTTGCAACAACATGATTGCATATTTTGAAAACCCCATCAACTCAGGCCAAAATCTCCTTAAGCTGATGAGCAACTTCAGCAAAGACTCAGGATACAAAACTAATGTGCAAAATCCATAAGCATTCCTATACACCAACAATAGACAAGCAGAGAGTCAAATTATGACTGGACTTCTATTCACAGTTGCTACAAAGAGAATAGATTACTTAGGAATACAACTTACAAGGGATGTGAAGGACTTCTTCAAGGAGAACTACAAACCACTGCTCGAGGAAATAAGAGAGGACACAAACAGATGGAAAAACATTCCATGCTCACAGATAGGAACAATCAGTATCATGAAAATGGCCATACTGCCCAAAGTAACATAGATTCAATGCTATCCCCATCAGGCTACCATTGACTATCTTCACAGATTCAGAAAAAAACTACTTTAAATATCATATGGAACCAAAAAAGAGCCTATATAGTCAAGACAATCCTAAGCAAAAAGAACAAAGCTGGAGGCATCATGCTACCTGACTGCAAGCTATACCACAAGTCTACAGTAACCTGAATAGCATAGTACTGGTACCAAAGCAGATGTATAGACAAATGGAACAAAACAGAGACCTCAAAAATAACGCCAGACATCTACAACCATCTGATCTTCAAGAAACCTGACAAAAACAAGCAATGAAGAAAAGATTATCTATTTTATTTTATCTAGCCATATGAAAACTGGCTAGCCATATGCAGGAAGCTGAAACTGGATCCCTTCCTTACACCTTATACAAAAATTAACTCAAGACGGAGTAAAGACTTAAATGTAAAACCCCAAACCATAAAAACCCTAGAAGAAAATCTAGGCAATACCATTCAGGACACAGGAACGGGCAAAGATTTCATGACTAAAACACCAAAAGCAATTGTAACAAAAGACAAAACTGACAAATGGAATCTAATCAAACTAAAGAGCTTCTGAACAGCAAAAGAAACTAGCATCAGAGTGAACAGGCCACCAACAGAATGGGAGAAAATTTTTACAATTTTTCTATCTCGCAAAAGTCTAACATCCAGAATCCACAAGGAACTTAAACAAATTTAGAAGAAAAAAACACACATCCCATCAAAAAGTGGGCAAAGGATAGGAACAGACACTTTTTAAAAGACGACATTTAGGTGGCCAACAAACATATGAAAAAGACCTCATCATCACTGGTCATTAGGGAAATGCAAATCAAAACCACAACAAGATACCATCTCACACCAGTTAGAATGGTGATTATTAAAAAGGGCAGGAAACAACAGATGCTGAAGTGGATGTGGAGAAACAGGAACGCTTTACACTGTTGGTGGGAGTGTAAATTAGTTCAGTCATTGAGGAAGACAGCGTGATGATCTCTCAAGCATCTAGAACCAGAAATATCATTTGACCCAGCAATCTCATTACTGGGTATACACTCAAAGGATTATAAATCATTCTACTATAAAGATACATGCACACATAGGTTTACTGCAGCACTATTTACAACGGCAAAGACTTGGAACCAACCCAAACGCTCATCAATTATGAACTGGATAAAAAAATGTGGCACATATACACCATAAAATATTCTGTAGCCATAAAAAAGGATGAGTTCATGTTCTTTGCAGGGACATGGAAGAAGCTGGAAACCATCATTCTCAGCAAACTAACACAGGAACAGTAAACCAAACACTGCATGTTCTCACTCATAAATGGGAATTGACCAATGAGAACACATGAACACAACGAGGGAACATCACACACTGGGGCCTATCGGGGGAGTGGGGGGAAAGGGAAAGGAGAGCATTAGGACACATACCTAATGCATGCGGGACTTAAAACCTAGATGATGGGTTGACAGGTGCAGCAAACCACCATGGCACAGGTATACCTACTTAACAAACCTGCACATTCTGCACATGTATCCCGGAACTTAAAGTAAAATAACTTTTCAAAAAGAACAGTATTTGAGTCTCTAAATAATACTTTAGTCCAGGGCTCAGCAAATATTTTTTCTACAACAGTCCAAATAGTAAATACTTCAGGCTTTGCAGGACACACTGTCTCCATAGCAACTACTCAACTCTGTCATCATAAAGTAAAAGCAGCCATAAAGAATATAGAAAAAAATAAGCACGAGTGTGCTGCAACAGAACTTCATATACAAACACCAGGCAGCAGGCCATGTTTCTGGGAAAGCTGTAGTTTGCAGATTCCTGCTTCAGCCCAAAAAATGAAATAAAATCATATTCCTTTCTACTATTTTATTAGAATTTTGTATGATAAATTATAGAGCTTAAGACAAGCATGTTGCACATGTTGTAGGTATGTGCAGTTTGTCTATTTCACAGAAAACAACAAATATTTAATAGTATGATTAAATGGTCATGGATGGGAAGGGAATTTTAACAACTGGCCTCCCAGGAGCTCATTTGTCTATGATAATACATTCATAAAAGAAAAGCCTATGAGACTAACCAAAAAAGACCACAGTATTTACATATATTTGTGAAGAGCTAATGAGACACAGAGAGATTTACTAAAGACTGAAGCACTTAGAAAGTCTAACTTGATGTCTAGCAAAGATAAATGTGATTACTGTTCATTACAGTATTACTCACAATAGCCAAGATATGAAAACAACTTAAATGCCCATCAGTGGATGAAAGAATAGAAAAAAATGCAGCATGTGTACACAATGGAATACTTGTCAGCCTTAAGGAAACAAGAAACTCTATCATATGTGACAACATGGATGAATTATCCCTAGTGTAAAAAGCCAAGCACAGAAAACTGAATACTACATGATCTCGCTTATATGTGGAACCTAAAAAAGTCAAACTCATAAAAGTAGAGGGTAGAATGGTGGTTACCAGAGTGGGAAGGTGTGGGCAAGGAAAGGAGAGATATAAATCAAAGGGGTCAAAGTTAAGCTGTCTAGACAGAAGGAATAAGTTGGTTAATAATAATGTAATATATATTTCAAAATTATTACAAGAGTACATTTTAAGTGTTCCCACCACAAAGAAATGATAAATATATGAAGTGATGGATTTGATAATTAGCCCGACTTACTCCACAATGTATATATGTATAACATTACTGTGTATGCCATACACAATTACAATTGTCAGTTAAAAATAAAATTTAAAATAAATAATGTTGATAAATTTAAAAATTAATAAATGTGATTAGTTCTATAGTTTCAACAAAAGGCGTTTTGGTAACAAATATTAAGTTCATTTATATTTCTACCTTTCTAGGCAATTGAAGGCTCATAAGTGAGGCTGAGGCTCTTTACATCATGCCTGGGTAAGACAGGAAATGCACAGACTCAAAACCACGAGGAGCTTCAGACCAACACATTCACAGTCTTCCTCCTGGGCTTCCTAGATGTTAACTACCTCTTTTCTTAAACTGGTCTTCTTAAATTTTTATGATAGATACTATTATTAGGCTTGGACTAAAATAGCCAAGCACATACGTCTCAGAGTTGCCCTAGCAACCGAGGCCAATAACATCAGAAGATCATAAATGCCACAACTTCTCCAATGGTACCTGGAAGATCCAGAGCATCACGCACAACACTGGCCTTTTGACGATGTGTTTTAAACTACATTCTAAGGCATAACCACACAAAACTACCATAATTCCTTCTTAAGAATTGAAGCTAGCTCTTCTCCAGGTTTCTGCATGATGCACAGGCTGGCGTGAATTATCAGCTAAGTCTCTTTGACTGTAAATGCTAACATTCCATTCTCACATTCTTCTGAATACAACAAACCATAACAAATTTGTTCTTTGATTTGACTAATTATGTAGCTCTAAATTATTCCACAGTGAATAAAAAGAGAATTCAAGCTATGTAACTTTTTTTATTATACTTTTAAGTTGTGAGATACATGTGTAGAATGTGCAGGTTTGTTACACAGGTATACATGTGCCATGGTGGTTTCCTGCACCCATCAACCTGTCATCTACGTTAGGTATTTCTCTTAATGTTGTCCCTATCCTATCCCCCCATGCCCTAAAAGGCCCTGGTGTGTGATGTTCTCCTCCCTGTGTCCATATGTTCTCATTGTTCAACTCCCAATTATGAGTGAGAACATGCAGCGTTTGGTTTTCTGTTCCTGTGTTAGTTTGCTGAGAATGATGGTTTCCAGCTTCATTCATGTCCCTGCAAAGAGCAAGAACTCATCCTTTTTTATGGCTGCATAGTATTCCACGGTAAATATGTACTACATTTTCTTTATCCAGTCTATCATTGATGGACATTTGGGTTGGTTCCAAGTCTTTGCTATTGAGAAAAGTGCTGCAAGAAACACACACGTGCATGTGTCTTTACAGTGGAATAATTTCTAATACCTTGGGTATATACCCACTAATATGATTGCTGGGTCAAATGGTATTTCTGGTTCTTGATCTTAGAAAAATTATCACACTGTCTTCCACAATGGATGAAATAATTTACACTCCCACCAATGGTGTAAAGCGTTCCTATTTCTCCACATCCACTCCAGCATCTGTCGTTTCCTGACTTTTTAATTATGACCATTCTAACCAGCATGAGATGGTATCTCATTGTGGTTTGATTTGCATTTCCCTAATGACCAGTGATGATGAGCTTTTTTTCAGGTGTTTTTTGGCCACATAAATGTCTTCTTTTGAAAAGTGTCTGTTCATACCATTTGCCCACTTTTGGATGGGGTTGTTTTCTTTTAAATTTGTTTAAATTCTTTGTAGATTCTGGATATTAGCCCTTTGTCAGATGAGTAGATTGCAAACATTTTCTCCCATTCTGTTGGCTGCCTGTTCACTCTGATGATAGTTTCTTCTGCTGTGCAGAAGTTCATCAGTTTAATTAGATTCCATTTGTCTACTTTGCTTTTGGTTGCTATTGCTTTTGGTGTTTTAGTCATGAAGTCTTTGCCCATTCCTGTCTTGAATGATATTGCCTAGTAGTCTTCTATGGTTTTTATGGTTTTAGGTCTTACATTTAAGTCATTAATCCATCTTGAGTTAATTTTTGTATAAAGTGTAAGGAAGGGGTCTAGTTTCAATTTTCTGCATATAGCTAGCCAGTTTTCACAACACCATTTATTAAATAGGGAATCCTTTCCCCATTGCTTGATTTTGTCAGTTCTGTCAAAGGTCAGATGGTTGTAGAAGGGTGGCATTATTTCTGAGGCTTCTGTTTCATTCCCATTGGTCTACATATCAATTTTGGTGCCAGTACCAAGCTATCTGGCTTACTGTACAACCTTGTAGTATAGTTTGAAGTCAAGTAGCATGATGCTTCCAGCTTTGTTCTTCTTGCCCAGGATTGTTTTGGCTATACAGGCTCTTTTTTGGTTCCGTACAAAATTTAAAGTAGCTTTTTCTAACGCTGTGAAGAAAGTCAATGGTAGCCTGATGGGGATAGCATTGAATCTATAAATTACTTTGGGCAGTATGGCCATTTTCACGATATTGATTCTTGCTATCCATGAGCATAGAATGCTTTTCCATTTGCTTATGTCCTCTCTTATTTCCTTGAGCAGTGGTTTGTTCTCCTCCTTGAAGAGGTCCTTCACATCCTTTGGAAGTAGTGTGCCTAGGTATTTCATTCTCTTTGTAGCAATTGTGAATGGGTTTGTCTTTACTGGTGTATAGGAATGCTTGTGGTTTTTGCACATTGATTTTGTATTCTGAGTCTTTGCTGAAGTTGCTTATCAGCTTCAGGAAATTTTGGGCTGAGATGATGGGGTTTCCTAAATATACAATCATGTCCTCTGCAAATAGGGACAATTTGACGTCCTCTCTTCCTAACTGAATACCCTTTATTTCTTTCTCTTACCCAACTGCATTTGCAGGAACTTCCAATACTATGTTTAACAGGAGTGGTGAGAGAGGGCATCCTTGTCTTGTGCTGGTTTTCAAAGGGAATGCTTCCAGCTTTTGCCCATTCAGTATGATTTTGGCTGTGGGTTTGTTATAAATAGCTCTTATTCTTTTGAGATATGTTCCATCAATATTTAGTTTATTGAGAGTTTTTAGCATGAAGCAGTGTTGAATTTCATGAAAGGCCTTTTCTGCATCTATTGAAATTATCATGTGGTTTTTGTCTTTGATTCTGTTTATGTGATAAATTATTGTGTATGTTGAACTAGCCTTGCATCCCAGGGATGACGCCAACTTGATCATGGTGGATAAACTTCTTAATGTGCTGCTGGATTTGGTTTTCCAGTATTTTACTGAGGATTTTCCCATCGATGTTCATCATCAGTGATATTGGCCTGAAATTTTCTTTTTTTGTGTGTCTCTGCCAGGTTTTGGTATCAGGATGATGCTGGGCTCATAAAATAAGTTAGGGAGGATTCTCTCTTTTTGTATTGTTTGGAACAGTTTCAGAAGGAATGGTACCAGCTCGTCTTTGTACCTCTGGTAGAATTCCACTGTGAAATTGTCTGGTACTGGGCTTTGTTTGGTTGGTGGGCTATTAATTACTGCCTCAATTTCAGAACTTGATATTAGGCTATTCAGGGATTTGACTTCTCCCTGGTTTAGTCTTGGGAGGGTGTATGTGTCCAGGGATTTATCCATTTCTTCTAGATTTTCTAGTTTATTTGTGTAGAGGTGTTTATAGTATTCTCTAATGGTAGTTGTATTTCTGTGGGATCACTGGTGATATCAGCTTTATCAATTTTTATTGCATCTATTTGATTCTTCTCTCTTTTCTTCTTATTAGTCTGGCTAGCAGTCTATCTATTTTGTTAATTTTTTTAAAAAAAACCAGCTCCTGGATACACTGATTTTTTTTTTTGGAAGGGTTTTTTATGTCTGTATTTCCTTCACTTCTGCTCTGATCTTAGTTTTTTCTTGTCTTTTGCTAACTCTTGAATTTCTTTACTCTTGCTTCTCTAGTTCTTTTAATTCTGATGTTAGGGTGTCGATATTAGATCTTCCCAGCTTTCTCCTGTGGGCATTCAGTGCTATAAATTTCACTCTAACACTGCTTTAGCTGTGTCCCAGAGATTCTGGTACTTTGCGTCATTGTTCTCATTGGTTTCAAAGAACTTATTTATTTCTGCCTTAATTTCATTATTTACCCACTAGTCATTCAGGAGTAGGTTGTTTGGTTTCCACATAGTTGTGTGGTTTTGAGTGTGTTTCTTAATCCTGAGGTCTAATTTGATTGCACTGTGGTCTGAGAGACTGGTATGATTTCCATTCTTTTGCATTTGCTGAGGAGTGTTTTATTGCCAATTATGTGGTCTATTTTAGAATAAGTGAGATGTGGTGCTGTGAAGAATGTATATTCTATTGATTTGGGGTGAAGAGTTCTGTAGACGTGTGTTAGGTCCACTTGGTCCAGATCTAAGTTCAAGTCCAGAATATCCTTGTTAATTTTGTCTTATTAATCTAATATTGACAGTGGGGTGTTAAAGTCTCCCACTATTACTGTGTGAGAGTTCACATTTCTCTGTCAGTCTCTAAGGACTTGCTTTATGAATCTGGTTTCTCATGTACTGGGCACATATATACATTTAGGATGGGTAGTTCTTCTTGTTGCATTGATCCCTTTACTACTACGTAATGCCCTTGTCTTTTTTTTTTTTTTTTTTTTTTTTTTTTTGGTTTCAAGTCAGAAGAAAGAGCTCCCTGACCCCTTGTGCTTCCCAGGTGAGGCGATGCCCCACCCTGCTTCAGCTCATCCTCTGTGGGCTTCACCACTGTCTAAGCAGTCCCAGCGAGATGGGCCAGGTACCTCAGAGATCACCTGCCTTCTGCATTGACCTCACTGGGAGCCGCAGACTGGAGCTATTCCTATTCGGCCATCTTGCCAGGCTCCACAGTCATTTTTTTTAGTTAAAAAAATTTCTATATTGTTTTCTCTGACTTATGAACTGACCTCAAATGTAATTTCAACAGAAGAATTTCAAGCAAGTAAGGAAGACAGGTAGCTGCAAACATTTACAATTCTCTAAAGCAGAATTTTTCTAAATTGCAGGAAGTGATCAGTAAGTGGACAATGAGACGAGTTTACTGGATATTAACTAGCATGTTTTTAATTAAAAATAATGAAACAAAGAATATCCAAGGGTATTGGACATAGTATTGTTCTGTAATGTATTGAGCAGTAGCATAAAATGCTTTTCTTCTTTTTAACCATGAATTGAACAACTTTTGATAATATCTACAGATTTAAGGACATTGCTTTAGAGACAATACTCATTTGTCTTTCAGTATGTTCTTTTTTTTTTTTTTTTTTTTAGTAGAGACAGGGTTTCACCATATTGGCCAGGATGGTCTCAATCTCTTGACTTCGTGACCTGCCTGTCACAGCCTCCCAGTGTGCTATCTGGACTCGGTATGTTCTTGGAATGTGATTTTAAAAAGTCAGTCGCCTTACTTTAAGCATCTCCTCTCACACAAGCATAGGTCCAGCTGGTGGAGACACTAATCAAACCCCAACGTACTCTGGGTCGTGGCGCCATCTACTCAGCGCACCATTCATTTGATGTACACTCTGGAGAGCAGCTCCAGTGCTCAGGCCTCTGTAGGCCAAGGAGGATGAGGCTTGCCACTAAAAAAAAGTTGATATTGCTGATTTCTAGAGAGTTAACAGATAGCAAGTCTTAAACAATTATAGCAGACCTTAGAAAATCACAACACAAAAGGCTGTTTTACTGCTGGGCTCTGCTGTGCTTGGCCACCATGACTCAACATCTGTATCATTTTACTACATGAGCTTGTTGTACCATAAATCCTAAAGGAACGAAATGTCTGTAATTTATGGACAGTCTGAAGGACAAGAAGTGAAAAGATTAACTTACAGTTTTTTTAAAACCAAAACCAAACAAAATGAAGATCTTTTTGAAATGATCTCTGACCTTCAAAGGATTGTGAACGTATTTACAATATGACAGCACATTTTCTTCCTTTAGCCAGCTAAGCACAATGTGTTGAAGTAACTCCAGGTAAGTAAACTGAAGTACACTGCGCTTCCCAGACGCAGTTTCCAGGGCCACTTTACCCTGGGGTTGCTTGGTTGCTTTCCCCTTTAACGGTGCCATTTGATGACAGATTGCCTGTGGTTGAGTCCCCCTTACAAAGTTTTGGTCCAGAATTGATTTTGTGTATCTGTGGTTTATATTATTAACAAAGGAGGTAGTGTTTCAATTATCAGGTTTTGAATAAACTTCTACAAACTTTTAGAATACACTATTTCACATTCTAACTCCCTCCTGTGTCTAAATGATACCCTTCATGTTGACAATATTTTAAAAATTTATTAATGTTCTATAGTCCAAGTATCAATACACAGTATTTCAAGTGTCATGTATTTAAGTACTATTTAAATAAACCATATAATTAAATTATGATAATTATTTAGCTAGGATTCGTCTATGGAAGCTACAAGCAAAAACTAATCTATAAGAGGATTCTGTCACAAAATGTGCTGTGATTATTAAATAATTAAAACACATACTTTAAATACTAAGTTAATACTTTTAATGTAAAAACATATACATGCTTTTGAGGTAAAGTCATAGCAGTGGCCTATGGAATGCGGGTATACATGCTTTTGAGGTAAAGTCATAGCAGTGGCCTAAGGAATGCAGTGGCATTGGTCTTTATTTCCTGGCACAGCTGTATTTCATGTGCATTGAAAACAAAGGCTAAATAGAAAGTAAATCTGATAATATTTAGATATAAAGCTGCAATTTTGGGAAAGTAGGAACAAGGAGACTAACTTCATTTATATTCAGAGAGATAAAGAAGTAGGTTGGGCTAAATTCCACACCATTATTAACATTTTCTAACTTTCCTTTAAAATTTAAAAGTTTTGTCTCGAGGCCAGGTAGGGATGAGGGAAGAATCAAGTTAAGAGGAATGAAGTCTCTCCTGCCCTACCCCGCCTTAGTCCTGTTTATTCAGAAGCAGAGGAACCAGGGGAAGAGAGAGGTAAAGAAGGGAAAGAATTTCTACCTGTTCTGAGCTCAGTTTTGCAGGACATAGAAATCAGCTCCCCCAAGAGTGATAGGACAGGTCCAAGGAGATCACTAGGTTGGTAGATGGAGCTGCCCTGTCTTAGGTTCACTTGCTTGCCTGCAGTTTTATCTACCCATAAGAAGAATAGACAAGACACAGGAGGCAAGACACATGATGCCGTAAGTCCAGGTCCACTGTCTCTGTGAGCCAAGCCTGTCAATCAACGACACACTGTCATCTCCAAAGGCTTCTCCGTCTCCGTGCACCTGCTCATCTCAAACGCTTTTCCTTCTCCATGCACCTGCTCATTTCAAAGGCTTCTCCGTCTCCAGCCACCTGCTCATCTTGAAGGCTTCTCCGTCTCCAGCCACCTGCTCATCTCGAAGGCTTCTCCGTCTCCAGCCACCTGCTCATCTCGAAGGCTTCTCTGTCTCCAGCCACCTGCTCATCTCGAAGGCTTCTCTGTCTCCAGCCACCTGCTCATCTCAAAGCCTTCTCCGTCTCCATGCACCTGCTCTGCCTTTCCAGCATCCATCTTTTCACACAGTTCTTACTTAGCATAGGGACTTGAATTTCTGGAAACTACCTCGGTATTTAATTTATGATTAACATTATTGAGCAGTTGCTAAGGGCTAATCTTATCAACTCAAAGTCCATGCCCTCAAACTCAGAGTCAAGCAGGTTAACAGATATAGAAACAAATATAAAAGTGAAATTAACTTATATCACAGATATGCATGTACGCACAGGACGTAAAGAAACAAACATGAAGAAAACCTAGCTAGCCCAAACTGGTGAGAGGAGGCGTTAGTGAGCCTTGAAAGGCAGCAGGAATTGGGCAGTTCTGATGTGGGGAGGAAGCAGGTGTGGCAGAGGAGGGTAAGGAAGACTACCAGGAGAGTGTTTTAAGTAGTAAAAGGTCAGTGTGACAGATAGAACAGAATGATACAGCCTGAATGCCATGCTAAGAAATGCTAATGAGTTTCCGTTTCACCCTAAAGGTTCTGAGTAACCTCTGAGGATTTTAAGCACAATGACACAGCTAGATTTGCTGTTCAAATTCCAATCTGACTGTAACAGGAAAAATGAACTGGAAGAAGTCTAGAACACTGCTATTCAATGTGTGGCCTGCAGACCAAAGACAGCCACAGGCCTATGACAAGATTATGGAAATTTCAAAGATAGTTTATGTCTGTGGCTCTAGTGATAAAAAATTGGAAGTTTGTGACAGTTTTAAAATATGGTCCCACCAAAATATGATTTTTAAAAAACAGGACATTTATACAGTACCTCCCCCTACGGTATTTATAGTATCTGAGAAACCTGGTGGGCACCCCCAAGGGAGCAGGATTCACATGACAGTAATGAGACACATGGCCTTCACGTGCACTCCAACAGGGCGCACGGAGGAGGGGACAGCATCGCTTCCATGCTGTTCTTGCCAAAAATGCATGACTCAATCTAATCACGGAAAAACAGCAGACAAACTTAAATGGGGGGGCCTCTTACGAAGTAACTACCCAGTACACAAAGACATATTACGGTTATGAAAGACGAGAAAAGGCAGAGCAACTGTTGCAGACTAAGGAGTCATGAGGAACAAATGTGATGTGGGATCCCAGACGGATCCTGAACCAGAAAAAGTGGATTAGCTGGACACGGGAGAAATTGGAATACGATCCACAGTTCGGTCAACAGCACATCAATGTTGATTTCCTGAGTTTGGTGACCGATAACCGTGCTATGGCTCTGTAAGATGTTAACATTAGTGAAAGCTGGCTGAAGGACACATGGAGACTCTTTGCACTACTTGAAAACTTCTCTGTAAGGTTAAAATTATTCAAAATGTAAAAGGTTTTTCAAAATGGCTTCTGATTTATTTGACTCTTCTTTTGTGTCTTCTTTTGAGTCTGGGCAGGTTTATGACTGCTTTGACCAAGAGAGTAGCATAGAAGTGACACCGTGATTTCTGCTTATATTCTGTGTGTCTTTTTTGAATTTCATCTTTAGAGTATTTTATCAAAATATTTACTCTAGTTACCTCCTGCTGCATAACTAGTTACTCCAAATTCAGTGGCATAAAGCAATAACCATTTTATGAAGCTCATGGATTGTGTGGGTCATGAATTTCGGCAGGACACAGTGAGGATGACTTCTCTGTTCCACAACGTTTGCGGCCTCGGCTGGGAAGGCACAAAGCTGTGGGGGATGAGAACATCTGGGGTGTGATCACCTGAAGGCTTCCTCACTCACACTTCCGGCACCTGGGCTGGGATGACTCAAGGGACGCAACGTCAACTCTGCTGACAAGGCCGTCTATCTACAGCTGCACTCCCCATGTGGCTTGGCCCCTCTCTGCGTGACAGCTGGGTGCCAAGAGGAAGCATCTGAGGAGCAGGTATTCCTAGAGAACCAGGCGGAAGCTGCAGGGGCTTTTCTAACCCAGCTTTGGAGGCCACAGAACCACTTCCATTGTGTGCGACGTGGGCATGTGAGTCATGAAGCCTGTCCAGATTCGAGTGGAGTGCAGCTAGGCTCCACCCCTGAGGGGCATGGCATGGCTACAGCACAGAAGGGCATGTGAGACGGGCAACAGTTCTGCAGACATCTCTGTAGACGATGATCTGCCACAGTATTAGTCTGCAACAAGTAGAACATTTTTAAACTGCTTCTTTGGCTGGGCGTGGTGGCGCACGCCTATAACCCCAGCTCCTTGGGAGTCTGAGGTGGGCAGATCTCTTGAGCGCCAAGAGTTTGAGACCAGCCTGGGCAACATAGAGAAAGCCAGTCTCCACAAAAAACAGAAAAATTGGCCAGGCATGGTGGTGTGTGCCCGTAATCCCAGCTACTCAGGAGGTGGAGGTAGAAGGATCATCCGAGCCCAGGGAGGTCGAGGCTGCAGTAAGTTGTGATAATTCCACTGCTCGATGTCTCCAATAAGTAAATAAGTGCTTCCTCACCAGTCTGATTAGCACTGGCCTACGGAACCAGGCAGACCAATCCAAGGGGAATACCACTGGGGCCTTGTATTCGTTTTCTATCGCTGTCTTACAAATTTCCACAAACTTAGCAACACCCATTTATTAGTCCAGTTAGACCTGCATTAGTCCTACAGGTCAGAAGTCCAGCTCAGCACGGCTGGTCCACCATATCAGAATATCACAAATATTGAGCCGCTGGAGTCAACAGGTCAGCTGTGCTAAGTTCCAGTCTGGAGGCTGGAGGTGGAGGGGATATATCTTCAAACTCACTCTTATCCTTGGCAGAATTCAGCTCCGTGCAGCTGCCGGACTGAAGTCCTCATTTCCTGGTCTCAGCTCGTAGACCCACACACACCCCGTACCATGCGGCCCTCTCCTCAAAGCCAGCAAGCAAGAGTCTCCTCCACAGCAAATCCTTCGCAAGCTTCAAATCTCTTGGACTTCTGTCTCTGAACTCTAAACCACATCTAAAGGGCTCATATGATTGGACAGGCCCACCCAGATAATCTCCAGATTTTAAGGTCAACTAATTTGGGTCCTTAATCACATCTGAAATATCCCTCATAACAGCACTAAATTGGTGTTTACTTGACTGGAAGGTGCTGTAGATACCCAGCAGCTGGAAATCTTCCCACCAGAGCCCGAACTCGCCCCGATCCCAGTTCCCTCACCCCTGCCTCCTTTCTTAAAAGTGGTTCATATTTGATTTGCTGAGTAAGCTGCTTCTGGCCTACTTGTGTATCAACCAAAATATAAGCTGGACTTTGTTTAGCTTTCCAACTACGCTGGTTAGGAGGTTTAGATTTCACATTTGCTCAGCAACTGACTGAACACTAGACTATAAGCAAAGCTTTTTTGTTTACATAATTTACCAGTCTAGTGGACCAAGGACAGTCATTTTAAATTAAAAATCTCTAACATCAAGCTGAACTTCAAATTTTTGAATCAGTGAGTCAGATTCTAAAAGAAACAGTTTAGTTATGGTATGACATTATGTCTACCCTGAAAGCAATAACATTGTGACATTTCTCCTTGAAACGTCTGCCCTTGCCTGCAATTCTTGCTGATCTGCTTCTGAGAATTGGCAGAAGCATTATCATTAAGGTACATATATAGGGAGTTATTTGTCACAAAAAAAGGGGAGGGCAGGGTTGACATTTCAGCAGCTTTAGTGTAGATAAATTTTAGAACTGGTCATTTTACAAAGATCTATAGAGTCCTCTTTATGGACAGACATTATACTTCTTCCCAGAGGAAATTTATACGCCAGTAGGCACAAAACATATATAAAAATAACTTAATCTAAGTTATAAGACTGACTGCTTAACTTACTGAGAAAGCCTTAGAATCAAGTTAGAATATAAAGCTTTTCTAGAATGTACTTCCAATTTAGGGAAACTGTCCATTGCCTAACAGCATAAGAAATATGGATTTTAGTAAAAGAAATTTGGTTAGGTTAAAAACAAGTATTTTCCAATAGAAAGGAGATTTTAAATGTAAACAGAATAATTTTATGTTGCATTAACAGCTTTGTAAAATGCTTTTTACGCCTATTACCTCAATAGATGTTCAATACAGCCCTGTAATATTCCACACCTGTTGAACAAAAGGCCACAGAGTGTCTCAATCACAGGAAGCACGAAAGGAGAATGGGAAAGCTGCAGTCAGGAGGCTCCCACAGAGGTCACAGGACCCTTTCATGCGGCACCTCTGACTCCTGCCGACCCTGGATGCTGTGATGTGGCTGTGAATTCTGTTTCATCTGGGGCTTATGTGCTCCGTAATGCTCCTGCCACCCAGCCGAGGGCTTTGGCCTCTCACCCCCACATTCTGCCAGCACTGTCCGTTCTTCCTGGGTCCTGAGGCTTCACTCTCTCCCTGAACCCCGCTGCTCTGCAGCTGGCCACCTTTCTCTAATGACTGAATCCTCGGCATTCTCCCCGAGACATGACTCCGTACTCACACCTCGGCTTCACAGGTTGAAACCACATGTAAGAAGCATGCTCATCCTTGCACCAGAGCCACAAGGAGAGTGAACAGAAAGAGGCAGCATCAGTAAGAGAAAAGATTGACATCAGAGACCAAAGGCAAAGTCCCTAAAAGGCCCACTAGATTGTACCCGTGTCCAGTTTATGATTGCCTGACCATTGCCCTGGCTCTGAAAGCCTGACGCTGTGTTCTCCCAGGCATCCTGGGGAAATCCCTGTCAGGACCGTCCCTAGTTCCTCACCTGGAACATACAAACTCAATATACCTCCACAATAGGAAACAAGATCAAAGAGTTTTCTTTACAAATCCTGGGCAGGAGGGCAGCCCTCCATCCCTGGGTCACATGAGGCAGGAATGAAGTCAGACACAGAAAAAGAGAAGTGCATGGCAAGTGGTAGCATACGGAAGGGAAGACGGTTATTTCAAGTTCACAGGCAAATGCCTGAAAGGTCCCTTTAGAGAAAGCAGCAGGGAGTGGGAGCCCACTCTGCTGGGCAGGAGAGATGCCTCTAGGTTCTCATCTCTGGCCACTGGCTTGGGCCATTTCGGTATAGCGTAGAAATGGAAACCGAGTCAAGGGTGACTGAGCCTTGTTTTCTGTATAAAAAAGTTAAATTTACGTTGAACATGAATGTCATGGCAACATAAAATCACAAGAATTCACTACACCAAGGTAACAGAGCTAATTTGTTTCTTAGTTTATAACCTTAACTGCTGTAATGTACAGGAGAAAGGCCTGGCTGGACAAGGGGAGCAAAGCTGGAGTGCGAGGGGGGTAAGAAGAGGGGG
>NW_016107444.1:4723089-4767989 GCF_001604975.1 Cebus imitator
GGGGGGAGGAGGAGGGGGAGGAGTGAGGAGAGGAGGAAGGGGAGGAGAGAAAAGAACCCAGGAGTTCAAGACCAACCTGGGCAACATGGCAAAACCTCATCTCTACAAAAAATACAAAAATTAGCTGCCATGGTGTCCCACACCTGAAGTCCCAGCTACTTGGGGTGCTGAAGCAAGAGGATCACTTGAGCCTGGGAGGTTGAGGCTGCAGCAAGCCATAATTGTGCCACTGCTCTCTAGCTTGGTCAATAGAGCCAGACTCTGTCGGAAGAAAAGAAAAAGAGAGAGAGAGAGAGAAAGAGAGAGAGAGAGAGAGGGAAGGAGGGAGGGAGGGAGGGAGAGAGGGAGGAGATAGTAGCTGTCTTACTATTTTTATTGTTGTTTTAAATAATGTTTTCATGGACATTCTTTTTTTTAAATGGGCATTCTTGCATACAAACATTCGTGAATATCTTTTACTATTTTCTTAGGATATATGCCTAAAAGTGCAATCAAAGGTGTTTAACACATACCGGCAGTATGCTCATCACAAAGGGCATACTAATCTGTACCTTTGTTAATCTTAATTTTAAAATGTATATATCGTGTACAACATGTCAACACGTTTTGAAATATGTATACATTATGAAATGGCTAAATCAAGGTCATTGAAATATACATTATCTTCTTGTGGTGACAATACTTAAAACCTACTCTCACCAATTTTCAAGAATACAAATACTATAGTTAATACATTGTTATTAACTACAGTCACGGGGTTGCATATTACATCCTATCTAACTGAAATTTCTTAGCTTGTGACCTGCATCTCCCCAGCCTTCTGCCTCCTTCGGTCGCCCCTCAGGAAACACCAGTCTCCTCTCTACTTCTGAGTCAATTTACCTTCCACATGTAAGTGAGGCCAGACAGCATCTGCCTTTTTGTGCCTCACTTATTTGACTTAATAGAACGTCCTGCAGGTCCATCCATGTTGCCACACAGGACGCGATTTCTTTGTTTTTAAAGGCTGAACAGTATTCTATTGTGTAACTCTACCACATTTGCTTATTCACCTGTTGATGGACACAGGTTGATTCCATATTTTGGTTACTGTGAATCATGCTGCAATGAACATGGGAGTGCAGTATCTCTTCAAGATCATTATTCCAATCCCTTTGGATACATGGTCAGTAGTGGGATTGCTGGGACATGTGGTGGCTGTAGGTGTGATTTTCTGAGGCACCTCTATACTGTCTTCCACCACGGCTGGAAGACATCAACAACTTCCATTCCCTCCACTCCCATCAACAAGGTGTAAGAGTTCCCTTTTCTCTACTCCTTCTCCAATCCTTCTTATCTTTCATTTTTGGTTACAGCCATTCTAACAGGTGTGAAGCGATTGCTCATCATGGTTTTAATCTGCATCTCCCTGCTGCTTAGTGATATTGAGCATGTCTCCATACAGCTGTTGGTTACTTGCACATCTTTTTTTTTTTTTTTTGAGACAGAGTTTCCCTCTTGTTACCCAGGCTGGAGTGCAATGGCGCGATCTCGGCTCACCGCAACCTCCGCCTCCTGGGTTCAGGCAATTCTCCTGCCTCAGCCTCCTGAGTAGCTGGGATTACAGGCACGCGCCACCATGCCCAGCTAATTTTTTGTATTTTTAGTAGAGACGGGGTTTCACCATGTTGACCAGGATGGTCTCGATCTCTTGACCTCGTGATCCACCCGCCTCGGCCTCCCAAAGTGCTGGGATTACAGGCGTGAGCCACCGCACCCGGCTACTTGCACATCTTTGGAGTAATGTCCATTCAGATCCTTTGCTCATTTTATCTTGGGGTTGTTTTCTTACTGTTGAGTTGTTTGAGTTCCTTATATATGCTGGATATTAACCCCTTATCCGATGTATGGTTTGCAAATATTTTCTCCCATTCTGTAAGCTCTCTCTTCACTCTCGTTTCCTGAGCTGTGCAGAAGTTTTCTAGGTTGACAGAAACCCATTTGTCCATTTTTGCTTTTGTTGCCTTTGCTTTGAGTTCAAAGATACTAATTTAAAAGGCAAACAGTGGGGTATGAAAGTACACATTTCACTAGACTCTCAGTAAGCGTGATTAAAAATCAAACTCTACCAATTTGGTTTTGTTTAAGTATGCTGTCTTAATGAAATTTTCTTTTATTATTAAAGAGAGTGACTCTTTTTTATGTTTATTGTTAGGAATAGCCTTTTCATGTCCTTTGTCCATTTTCCCTTTGGGCCTACTCTATGTGGGAATCTCAAGATATCTAATAAAACCTGTCCCAATCCCATTACTGGGTATATACCCAAAGGATTATAAATCATTCTATCATAAAGACACATGCAAACGTATGTTCATTGTGGTACTGTTTACAATAGCAAAGACTTGGCACCAACCCAAATGTCCATCAACGACAGATTGGATAAAGAAAACGTGTACATATATACCATGGAATACTACATAGCCATAAAAAACGATGAGTTCGTGTCCTTTGTAGGGATATGGATGAATCTGGAAACCATTATTCTCAGCAAACTGACACAAGAACAGAAAATCAAACACCGCATGTTCTCACTCATAGGCGGGTGTTGAACAATGAGAACACATGGACACAGGGAGGGGAGCATCACACACTGGGGTCAGTTGGGGGTGGGCTAGGGGAGGGACAGCAGGAGATGGGGAGGGTGGGGAGGGATAACATCGGGAGAAATACCAGACATAGGTGATGGGGATGGAGGCAGCAAACCACCTAGCCGTGTGTGTACCTATGCAACAATCCTGCATGATCTGCACATGTATCCCAGAACCTAAAGTACAATTAAAAAAAAAAAAGCTGACCATTTGTTTACCCTGTAAACAACTGAGTTGAGCGGAATTTGTGACTCCAAGCAGAGAGAGGAAATGCACACCAAAAAAATGGTAGATTCTGAAGATACAAAGTGTCCTTGAGCCATTTACCTCATTGAAGGACCATGACTTCACCGCCTGGGTTTTTTTCCTATGTAATATGCTCTGGCAAAGAATGCTAAGTGATAACACATGTTTGAGATGGTAACAAAAATGTACCAAGCAAATCACAGAACGTTATTTGAAACTCAGACCACTGTTTAGTCTGACAGCTCTTAATTACACAGCTAAGGCCACATCTGTATGGCAAACACTGTAATGTATTCTGGCCAATAACTGTCATCACATAAAATCAGAAGACTCTTGATATGGAAGAAGGTTTGCTGCTGAGACATGACAGATGAATTCAGAGTCCGAGTCACATCGCATTCTGTCGGGTTTCGCTTTGTGCTTAGCTGGCTGTCAGTGGCAGGTGTATGCAATGTGTTCTGCAGGGCATGCTGGGAGCCAGATGTAGGGCTGAGTGCCTCACAAGGTTGTGGGGTGAGCCTTATGCTGTGCTGAGGCGCAGGATCCGAGACATAAAGAGACAGGACACAGAAGTACAAGGAAAATGCAGCTGGGCTTGGGGGGCCACGCCACCTATAAGCAGCGAGCGGCTGGCGAGGCGAGGCCCCGAATATCCAGAAGCATGAGTATTTACCGTGTATAGGTTAGGGGGGCAGGGCAGTGAGTGAAATCATCTTTAAGATTAGTGATAGGGTCGTGAGCAATAAAACATGGGGTCCACCCCCATTAGGTCACCTAGGCCAGGAGGTGGACAGCGCGCAGCATGTTCACCATAACGCGTGCCTTTATTAAGAGCAGACAACAACAAAGTTTGCACGGCACAAGTACTTTGTTAATTCTAAAATGGTAAATGACCTTGACAAACTGCCAAAAGAAAGTATAAACAGTAAAAAGGAACCATGAGGCCAAAACAGGTCAAACATTAACAGTATCAAGAATTGACTCTCTCAGACTTCAGAAGGTACACCGATCAATCACATCAGGAGATTCTGTGTAGCTATTATTTCTACAGTCAGAATACCATCAGCTGATGGTTTTACCGGCTGCAAAAAAACAAGTCACAGCTCCTGAATCAGCTATATGATAGAGACCCAGTAACCACATAAACACAAAATGTAAGAACACCATAGAAATTCTTTGTTGCAAGACAATGTTTCTTGTTGCTACTGTCTTCAGTGTTGCAGATTTTAACATCAACAGAAGCAAAATAAATTTGTTTTACAAGTTCAAAGTAACTGAAAGGCATTAACTGACAAGCCAAAAATCAAAGAAGCCAGAAACAAAAGTTGTAAATGCTCATCAAGCAAAAAATAAATAAATGGTTGGGTGTGGTAGCTCATGCCTGTAATCCCAGCACTTTGGGAGGCCAAGGCACGCAGATCACCGGAGGTCAGGAGTTCGAGACCAGCCTGGATAACATGGTAAAACCCCGTCTCTATTAAATATATAAACATTAGCTGGGCATGGTGGTGCATACCTGTAGTACCAGCTACTCAGGAGGCTGAGAAAAGAAAATCACTTAAACCTGGGAGGCGGAGGTTGCAGTGAGCCGAGATAGTGTCACTGCACTCCAGCCCGGATGACAGAGCTAGGCTCCATCTCAATAAATAAATACATGTATCTGTCAAAATAAATGTTGCTAACATTAATATTCTGGTATAAGGCAACTGTCACCTTTATACACTCTTTAATAAATCAGTAAAATTAAGATGTTAATCTGTATTTTTTTCAAAAAATAAGTAATTTGAATAATATTTCTTTTAAATCCTGAAGATAATGATACCTGTGATGTCTGGGTAAAGAAATGGAAAACGGTATTACGGGAAAGGATGAAGTAGACAGCTCTGACGCCAGACCTACCCGTGCATGAGAACCACGCACTCCATTGCAGGACAGCAGTGAGTGAACGGCTGCTGGCCGGCAAAAGCTTCTGACGGCTTGTGTTTTACCAGCGCCACCATAATCATCCTCTTCTCAGGAGCAATGACATCTTCATCCCAGCAAATACAAAAGAGAGGTCCCGTTTCTACTGGCACACAGGCCACTTACAGCTCTCACCTCCCCACTGGACCAGCTAGAAAAGCTCACTGTGCACTCATGCATACAAAACTACAGAAACTCCTTAGAAAGCTTCTATACAACTGAGTCATTTCTTAAAAATGACTGGTGAGTTGAGAAGCCTACGACGGCCTGCTTGGAGCCTAGCTCTGGATTTTATATGACACTCTGAGAGCCCCGGCAAGACTTCCTGCAATAAAATAATTCAGGTATTTAAGTGCTGCTGCTTTCACAACGCTTTCATGTCGTCTCCAAAATGGCCTGAGTCTGTTGAACCATCTCTGGTTTTGCCTAGTGGCCCAGGAACCCTAAGGCTCTTCCTAGGAGGGAACTTAGGAGGAGATGGCCAGAGACCTGTGGGTTGCATCCACTGCCCACCCCTCTGGAGCGCTGTCAAACTTCAATAGGAAGCACATGGAGAATCGCTGCCCCAGACTGTGTCTCAAAATGCTAAAGTCTGAGCCAATAACAAGCAGGTAATAAAATACGGCCAAGGGCATCGTGCACCTGAGACTTCACCACCATTCTAGATATACATGCAGCAGGGAACCTGGAAGACACACACGTTAAGCAGAAGTTCAAGAAGAAAATGGAAGAATGATCCAACAATATATACAACTCTTAAACCATAAAACCACAGTCTTTATAGCCTGGAAAATCCAGGCTGAAATCCACCTTTAGGAAGAGTTCCAAGGCAGGCTGAGACTCAAACAGGAAAAAGAGGCCATTTAAGTAGTAAATTCTGAACGTGCTTAAATGATGTATCAGGTAATGTAACATGTTTTTCCCCAACAAGAATAATTATTTCCTAATAACTGTATAAAAGGCAGGTATAAAAAAAGGAGCTCATAAAAATGACCACAATTAATACCCTTTTTTTTGTGAGATGCAGTTTTACTCTTGACGCCCAGGCTGAGTGCAATGGCAGGATTTTCTGCTCACAGCAACTTCCGCCTCCCAGGTTCAAGCACTTTTCCTGCCTTAACCTCCCCAGTAGCTGGGATTATAGGCGTGCACTGCCATGCCCAGCTAAGTTTTGTATTACTAGTAGAGATAGGGTTTCTCCATGTTGGTCAGGCTGGTCTCAAACTCCTGACCTCAGATGATGTGCATGCCTCAGCCTCCCAAAATGCTGGGATTACAGGCGTGAGCCACCATGCCCAGCCAATACCTAACATTTTTTACTATCTATCTTAAAGTAAGTAACAAAGGATGGTACCAAATGACTACAGCTCCAAATAGAATCAGGTCAACAGTAACAAGGCAGTAGGACTGTGTCAGTCATTGTTTTTATGAATATTCTAAAAATAGCAACCTGTACTATTGTTTCCAGTCATCCAAATAAGAATTCAGTGCCTGTCCACCCAGCTGGCAGACCTCATCACTTGCAAACTGTCTCCTTAGCCTACCCCCAATCACCCAGCCGGCACCCCTTCAAAAACCGCACTTTCAAGCATCTCAACGCCAGAACACAACTTCTTAACTTTCCAGCTCCATTACCCCTCTCCGCTTGTGACATCTTCTCTTCTCCCTTAGGGAATGTTGGGGGAGGAGGGTGGGAATCCCCAAGAGGGTAAGAACATCCATCTAGCGGGTCACCACTTACCTTCCAACATCACCAGTTTTACCCTTTCCAGGAGAGAAAGTGTTAAAAAACTTTCAGTAAAAAGCTGGAAGCAGGCTGGGTGCAGTGGCTCACACCTATAATCCCAGCACTTTAGGAGGCTGAGGGGGGAAGGCTGAGCCCGGGAGACCAGCCTGGGCAACACAGTGAAGCCCTGTCTCTACTGAAAATACAAAACTAGCCGGGCATGGTGGCGTCTGCCTGTAATCCCCAGTACCTGGGAGGCTGTGGCAGGAGGATTGTTTGAGCCAGGGAGGCAGAGGTTGCAGCGGGCCGAGATTGTGCCACTGCACTGCAGCCTGAGTGACAGAGTGAGACGCTGTATCAAAAAAAAAAAAAAAAAAAAAAAAAAAAAAAAAAAAAAAAAAAAAAAAAAAAAAAAAAAAAAAGCCAGAAGTAAATCTCCACGATAACTCAACTGTGCCACTATAATGCAAACACAGGCGCAGACAATACATGAGAGAAAGGGCATGGCTGTGGCGGCAGCCCATCTGGAGCCACCACTGCAGAGACACCAGCTGTGGTGCGGGAGGCGCAGCCAGGGGTGCACACTCTGAGGGGTGGCACGAGCCAGGAGCAGACGGGAGCCCCACCCTCCAGAGTCCGAGGGGCAGGGGACCCGTGCTCCTGGCCACAGCTGCGGCCGCCCAGCCACGGCTTCACCCCAGGCAGCCCTGAGCTCTCTGGGCCTCGAAAGTCCCTATACCCCCGGCTCAGAAGTGCCTGCTCCTGCTCCCTGGCCTCTCCCTGCTCCTGACACCTGCTCCAGTCCTGGCTGAGCCTGGGCACTGTCGCAGCCCAGCAGGGTGTGCACATGCTCGGGTGGTGCTGACACGCCAGCCCCCTGCCACCTTGGCCCCCTCCAGACTCTGGTTGCCAATGAGCACAGAAGGAAGGCCAGGTGGGGGTGCTGAGCGAGGCCTGGCACAGGCCTGCGGGTGCCCCACAGCATGAACAGCCTGGGCCACCATGGATGGCATGTTGATGGCAGAAAGCAGACAGCTTCCTGGGCGGAAAAGGGAGGGCTCCCAGTGAAACCCCACCTTCAAGCCAGAGATAGCCTGAAGCCTGGGAACCAGGCTGCCAGTTCTGGGGAGAGTTCACGGCCCAGAGTGAGAACTAACAGTGCTTTTTCCAGACCCACCCATGGCTGCCCACGGGGCAATCACCATGCACTTCCTTCTCAGCCTATGAAAACCCTAGACTCTGCCAGACTCAGGAAGACATTGGGGCACCAGCGGAGGGAAGGAGCTACCCACCTTGGGTCCTCTCAAATAGTCAGGACGACCTGCCTCTGGAAAGGAGCTCCCCGCCACGGGTCTCCTCTCCACTGAGAGCTGGACACTGAGGGGACAGCCTGCCTGTGGAAAGGAGCCAGCCACTCTGGGTCTCCCGGGAGCGGCTCTGTCACTCAGTGAAGCTCCTCTCTGCCTTGCTCACCCTACAGTTGTCCACATTCCTCATTCTTCCGGGACACGGCACAAAAACTCAGGACCTACCACACGGCGGGACTGAAGAGTTGTAACGCACATGCCCCCTTCTCGCTACGTTGCCCGTGGAAGAGCTGCAGCCTTTCAAGAAGCCCAGACCCAGGGGCTCCCCACGCTGGAGCTGTGACACACTCTTTGGGGCTCTGCGGTTCCCAGTGCCTCCAGGCTTCTGCATGCTACCACATGCCCTGGTGTCCACAGTGGAAGCTGCTTGTGGTATATCTGGTCCGGCCACAGCTTCACACAGAGCTGGCACCTGTGCTGGCATCTGGAGTTGCCTGCCCTGCCGTGGCCGGCATGCCTGGCTTTGCGCGGTGGCTGGACCCCATGCTTGCTCACACCCCCGATGCCACTATGCGCCTGTCTGGCCTTGGCAGGCATGGGATCAGGCCGACAGCCCCAGCCAAGCGCAGCCTGCCAGGCTGAGTGGGCAGAACGAGCCCAGCAGGCCGGAGCAAAACCCGGGCAAAGGCGCCCGCGGCCACAGAGGTTTCTAGATGCAACAGCAACACCCTAAGGGTCAGCCCCTACACTAGACTGTTCTTATTAACACAAAGACAACACTAAAATATTCATCATCTTAAAAACAAACAAAAAGCCTCCTTTGACCCCCCTCCCCCCACATCTCCTCCTATTTCTCAGCTCTCCCCTTTAGAGCAGAACTCCATCAGAGTTATCGATATTCCCTGTTTCCAGTTCATCATCTCCTCCTCAGTCCACTCCACCAGGCTTTTGCCCCACTCAGCACTGAAAATTATCCTTAAAGTACTTACACCTTCTAATGCCAAAATAATGGTAATCCTCAGCCAGGCATGGTGGCTCACACCTGTAATCCTAGCGCTTTGGGAGGCTGAGGCAGGCAAATCAATTGAGGTCTGGAGTTCAACCAGCCTGGCCAAAATGGCAAAACCCCATCTCTACTAAAAAAAAAAAAAAACACAAAAATTAGCCAGGTGTGGTTGTGGGTGCCTATAATCCCAGCTACTCAGGAGGCTGAGGCAGGAGCATCACTTGAGCCCAGGGGGCAGAGGTTGCAGTGAGCTGAGATCACACCACTGCACTCTGGCATGGACGAAAGAGCGAAACTCCATCTCAAACATAAATTAATTAATTAAGAATGGTAATCCTCTGTCTTCCTGATACAGAGCATCTCAGCAGCACTGGATATGGTTATTCTCTCCTTCTGAAAGTCCCTGAAAATGGGGGGCTTGCTTTTCATCACACTGACCCTCTCAGCAGCACTGGATATGGTTACTCCTTCCCGGAAGACCCTGAAAATGGGGGGCTTGCTTTTCATCACACTGACCCCCTCAGCAGCACTGGATATGGTTACTCTTTCCCGGAAGTCCCTGAAAATGGGGGGCTTGCTTTTCATCACACTGACCCTCTCAGCAGCACTGGATACGGTTACTCTTTCCCGGAAGTCCGTGAAAATGGGGGGCTTGCTTTTCATCACACTGACCCTCTCAGCAGCACTGGATATGGTTACTCTTTCCCGGAAGTCCCTGCAAATTGGGGGACTTGCTTTTTAAACACCGCAGCTGGCACGAGCACAGCCGGTTGGCTCCCTCACCTCAGCCCTACATCTCACCTTCCCAGGAAAGGCTGTCTTTGTCCGCCCGCTCAGAAATAGCCCACCCCACCTCATAAAACCCTCCATTCTCTTAGCAGGCTTCACTGTCCTCCACGGCACTTGTAGCTAGTGGAAGGATGTTTGTTTCAGTTGATTTCTTGTTACCATCTATTATACCTCCACTCAATCATAAGCTCCATCTAAAGCCAGGACACTGCTCGTTTTGTCCACCTCAGTGAACATAACTAGTTGTAAAGTGACTCCATGAATAAATGAATGAATGACAACTCTTTTGCAGGCAGAAAAATGCCAACATGATTCTGTTCTGAAATTCCATGATTCTATGATATAAATAAAGTGCAAGACATCAAGAGACAGAAAAGTAAAACGGAATTTTCTTGTGGGCAACTCAGGAAATACTTTGGGGGAAAATGCTAGGTAGCATTCCATTAACAATGATGATCTCTAGATTTCTATTTAAATACAGGAGGAAGGAACTGTCAATCAGTGTTGATTGCAGCCCCCAAAATACCCAGGCAGTTTTGACCAAAGAACAACCAAATGCTAGCTTCCAACAGAGCAGCACTGAGTGACTCAAGCCTGCGCGGCATGTGACCGTGGAGAGCTCTCTGCCAGGCTCTGGTTACCCCTCCTTGAGAGAAGCTGTCACTGAACCCATGAAAGCCAGGGAAGAATAACTACAGTGAGCAAGCCCCTAGCCTATAGCGCTGCTATGAAAATATGGATTCGAAAGATTAAGTTATCCCTGACAGCAGAGATGAAGTCTCAGCAGACGCAACTGAGCCTCAGACAATATGGACAGGCAATGAAATGTTTACCAAGTTACCATGAAACAAGGGGAAATCTCTACGATGGGAAGCAAGCTAATGGACGAAAACAAGCAGAAATATTTACCACCTAGAGCAGCAAACTCACGTAAGGTTTTTTATATCCTGAAAAACATAAATCACCTCAAGACAGGCTTAGATCAATTACCATTGATCTTCCTTATGAATACGTAAGAAAAATAGAATATCTGGGACAAGACTCCCAAGCATTTACGTTGTTTTTCTACAACCCTATCAGAAAAAGAATACTGGGGTAGATGGAGATAATTGACGGCCGTTTCATCCGTACGTAGGTAAAGACTTGCGTTTGTTCCTGGGGGAGACGCAGTGACGAGTAACATCACAATTACACACAAAGGAGGAATGCCAGCCCCATCAGTGCGGTTTAAGTCGTGCCAGAACAGGGCTTGAGACCTAGGACAGTGGGAGAAGGAAGAGGACCTGGGCGCAAACCACGAATCAGATTGTGCCAGGACCAACAAGGGGTGAAAGGCGAAAGGAGGTTGGGGTCGGAACCTCACGCTGACGGAAGGGGACAGGACGATCATGCCTTTGTTTGTATCCACACGACACTGAGAGTGACTGTGTTGACAAATTGGACCGTTCTAAGTGCGACACAATGAAACTTAAAACACTTTAAGTCCTTCATGATACTCATCTGGATTTTTACAGAAGAAAGGGGCTCTGCTGAGTGGTACGAAGCACCATGAATAAACCACGAGATGTGAACCCAAAATGTGTTCGTGCTTCAAGTTGACTGTGGGCTTAGGATACACAAATTACTGGTGGGGCCTCATCTTCCTGATGCATAAAATGAAAACATTGGCACCGGACACTAACAATATCTTTTTACTCTGTATTTTTGATGCTTTGATATCCTGGCGTCTTACTAATCTAGAGGGAATTCCTGTCCCAGGCCTGGCTAATTCCTAGAGACAGCAAAGAACGAGCCTTGGCACATGTCCTTCCTACGCAAACCAACCAGCCCTTAGCTCATACCCGTAGCTGCCTCCGTTACTGAGCTCGTAACAACTGCAGGCCAGTACTCCCCTGCCTTAATCACTCCAGAGCAAGGTACCAGACACCCAAGGACAGACCCGACACTCCAGAGCCCACTGAAATTATTCAAACTAGCCAGTCCTAAGCCTGCTTACCCAGTTTCGGCTGTTCCTTCCCAAAAAAAACCACAGTAAAAGCTCTTGTGCACATTTTCCTCTGCCCCCGACTGACCTGGTTCCTCCTCACTGGCACCCAGCGGCATGGCATGCTGTTCTCTTGGATCTTTTAGTAACAAAGTATTTTTTCAATGGCAATTGTTTGCCCATCTATTGGCCTCACCATCCCTGAATAATAAAATCTACATTTTAAAATACCCAGATGATTTCCAAAGTTCCATCTAGCTCTAAAATTCCACTATTTCTGTGTTCACATGAATAAACACCAAAACGTTCTATTCCTTTAAAGCAAGAATCAGCAAACATTTTCTAAAAAGTGTCCAGAAGTAAGTATTTTAGGCTTTGCCAGATACAGAATCTCTGTCTCACATTCATCTCTTTAAGTTTTACACTTTAAAAACGTAAACACCGCTCTTACCTCCCAGGCCTCACACAAAAACAGGCTGCAAGCCAGCTGGCCATACGGGTCACAGTTTGCCAGTCTCTGCTTTAGATGACAAGGGAAAGTTTACAGACCTTAGGAAGTCGTGCAAAACACAAAAGGCTTGACTGAATCCACAGTCAGATTTAAAACCACTCCGCAATGCACAGCTGGGGAATCACTATTTATAAATGTATACAATCAACCTAAGTTGTGTCCTTGTGAATCTCACACCAAAAAAGCCGTCCACTGCTGACCCAGAAATAACTGCTAAGAATTCATGTGACCATACACTCACATCTATGTTGAAAGCAAACAGTGAGAAAATATCACTGTGTTGAAATAACCATCCTGGCTGGAGTCCAACAGACACAAACCCAACCGGTTCACAAATCAAGAAATCCATTGCAAGGACAACATATATCTATTCTAAATATATTTATAAATCGTGGATTTCTCTAGAACCAGACAAGACAACGTAAAACAAACACATCCAGCTATCCACATTTCCTTTAGAATGAGAGATGCTGTTTTACCAACAGCTTTCAAAGATAGTTAGCCATCACTAGCAGCTGAATCAAGAAAAAGGATTTCCACAGGAAAAACAAAATGCTAAAATTTCAACAGTAAAATAAAACTTTATGCTCAATACAGTTAAACGATAATATCACTAGAAGAATACAAAACACTTTAGCAAAGGCAACAATTAGGACTATTTTAATTTGCTCAGTGTTTTAAATAGCTTATGCTTGCTTTATCCCCTAAAATTCTACTTTGACAAAAAGTATGGATGTGTGCCCAATTTAAACAAGTGGCTGAGGGCACTGGAACATGAGCCATGGTCCAGAAAAAGAAGAAAGAGCCAGTTAAAAACAGATGCTCAAGAGCTCAGTCCCCACTAGGGAAACCTTGTTTCTTATTCTGCAGAGGGCCAGTGAAGAAGAAATGAGAAGCCACATATGAGTGACCCTCAGACAGACACAGGAGCTTCACAGACTCGGAGGCTGACCTGTGTCTCATTATGAGGCTTTCCAATATACACAGGCAGCTTGAGAAGCAGCCAATTATTTCTGAAGAAATCAGTTCATTCTAACCAAGTTGGTGGGATGCAGTGGCTCACGCCTGTAATCCCAGCACTTGGAGGCTGAGGTGGGAGGATCACTTGAACCCAGGAGTTTGAGTCTAGCCCGGGCAACATAGCAAGATGTCATCTCTACAAAAAAAAAAAAAAAATTGGAAAACTAACTGGGTGTAGCAGCATGCACCTGTGGTCCCAGCTCCTCGGGAGGCTGAGGCAGAAGGATTGCTTGGGCCTGCAGTTCAAGGCTGCAGTAAGCTGTGATCACACCAGTGCACTACAGCCTGGGCAACATTAGAATGAATTTATTAACACAGTTACATAGTTATTTAACTCATTCAGAGTTCATCAAAGGAAATATTTTAGCTGTATAAATTCAGCTAATTGAGGGTAAAAAACTTAAATGGCTTATTTTAACAAGTTTAACAAATATCTCAAACATCTCTGATGATTTGGGCTTTTGCGTCTATCAGACTACAAAATTTAAATTAAAATACATAAGAACATAGCAAAGTCTAACTTTATTAAGGCATATAATAAACTGAAAGGCAGACTTAAGTGGAAGCCATGACTTGGGTATCCTCAATGGCTTGCACAATTGCTTTCCAAAGTCAATTCAAAAAGACCGTCCTGCCCATGCAGTTTTTTTCTGCTACTGAAAACCTTTTTCCCCCAATTTTTTTGTAGGGTGCTGGAGCTCTGGTTTGAGTCAGTATCACTAGACATTTCTAACTTCTGTCAAAGGAATTACCTCTCCTAGGAACGCTCACGGTAATATTTCTTCCTCTAGAATAATGAAAAGGATGAAGAAAGGGAAGGAGGAGGGGGTTGGAAAGGGGCACTTACACAGCATTTTCTGTGGACTAGGGGTCCACAGAAATATTGATATTTCTTTTATTACTCTCATTTTCCAGGGGGAAGGAATTTAGGTACAGACAAATGAAGTAACTTTGCCAAAATCATATAGTTAGTTGGGTTAAATTCCTTTAAATGCTACTATCATCAAAAGACACAGCATTAAAAAATCATTACATGTATTAAAATCATTACATTGTTTAATAAAAGCCTATTTATAAATCTGTCTCTTCCATTAAATACTAAGCACCCTTAGAGTAAGAACTTCCTTATCATTTATTTATGCCATCATTCAGTAGTTGCTAATTAAGATGTTTGATAAATTAATGAATGAAAGAATGAACAAATGAACCAAAAACTAATGAGAAGTCAGTGGAAGACTGGTGAGTGTATGGGCAGAACCACTTTTCACTGAACACTGCATCATTAATTCACTGTACACTGCATCATTAATTCACTGTGAACTTCATTTAAGAAAACCCTAAAATTTCATTCCAATGAACAGAATTTTATGAATCTTTTGTCATAAATAGCTCTAACAAGCAAACTAAAATAACAATTCTTAGATACAGAACATAAACAATTTTTTTTTTTTTTGCAATACAGAAAAACAGTTAAATTTTGCTCCAAAAGAACTCAAGGAAGTTAAAATCTAATTTGTTTGCTAAGGAAGATTTGCTGAAAGCTAATTATCTCTTAATGGAAACAAGATTCTGGAGTGCTGCTTTCTCTGAAAGGAATGGTTTTGGTGCAACCTACTGTAAAATTAAGGCGAGAGAAAAGGGCAGAGCTCAAGGGAGTTCACACACCCCTCCCAATAAAGCTGCACCAACATGGCAAACAATGTACCTTTCTGCTGGACCTCAATAATAAACTAGATCCATGAGGGCAGCCCTGTTTAAACAACAAAAATCCCAGCCATGTACAATGCAGATTTGATCATGCTCGTCCCTCACTTGAAGGGGAACGATAAATTCCCAACGGTCACATGACTAAGCTTTGAGGGCTCCTATCAACTAAGAATCCCATAAAATAAGAATAAACGTACAAAAATAATAATGCTTCACCTGGCATGGGATGGTTTAATGTTCCAATAGTTATTACCTGGTACTCTAAACTCATAATATATACAAACAAAATTAAAATGCATATCCTTCAAAGAACATGGTGCTGTTGGATACAACTAATAAGCAAGTTAAATCTGTAACAAAGGGTTCATGGTTACTTTTACGTATTTGGAACTCTATCTGCACAATCAAGGCACGCTACTCTTGATACACATCTGTAGCTGAGCATTTTGCCTCAAAACCACTCACACCAAACTGCCAGGGAGGATCTCTAGGGTTAATGAATTGCCACTTTAGGCACTTGCCAAAAAGAGGGGTGATATTCCCCAGCACGAGGCCTAATTTTCTTTTGGTTACAGTAAGCAAATAAACAGAGCATTCACAAAAACTGACCACATATTAGGCCACAAATAAAAGCAAATAATAAGTAACAGAAACAGGACAAAAAAGATTACCTGATCACAAAGCAAGAAAACCAGAAATTAATATCAAAGACTCAATCGTCACATAAGGGAATGGCAAAGATCACATATACACTAATTTAATAAAGGTTTTGAATTAAGAGGCACTTGTACATAGATGGTGGAGAGAAAACTGGTACAACTCAGACTGGGGGAAATTTGGCAATGTCTCTCAAAATTACAAATCCTTAGACCAGTGGTTCTCAAACGTGTTTGCATAGTTAACAGCTGGGAAGCGTCTAATTACTGATGCCAGTGTCTAGCTCTAGAGATTGTGGTTGACTTGGCCTAGGGCACAACCTGGACTTCAAACATTTTAAAAGTTCCCCAGGTGATACTAATGTACAGACAAGTTTGAAAACTGCTTGCTTAAATACCTTTTGATAGCAATTCCACTTCTCATTTATGGTACACATATATTCACACATATGATCAATGACCCATTTCATTAAATGTAGCTTTGTTTATAATACCAAAAGATTAGGAAAGAACAAATATTCTTCAAAAAGAGACTTGTTAAATCCATATGTAATGCTCATAAAATGCGACACTATGTATCTGTTAAGAGTAGCACAGATAGCATATGAATTACATGTCAATAACGCTGTTAATTTTTTTTTTTTTTTTTTTTTTGAGACAGAGTTTCACTCTTGTTACCCAGGCTGGAGTGCAATGGCGCGATCTCGGCTCACCACAACCTCCGCCTCCTGGGTTCAGGCAATTCCCCTGCCTCAGCCTCCTGAGTAGCTGGGATTACAGGCACACGCCACCATGCCCAGCTGATTTTTTGTAGTTTTAGTAGAGACGGGGTTTCACCATGTTGACCAGGATGGTCTCGATCTGTTGACCTCGTGATCCACCCGCCTTGGCCTCCCAAAGTGCTGGGATTACAGGCGTGAGCCACCGCGCCCGGCCCAACGCTGTTAATTTTTAAAAAGAGATGCAGAAATGGTAGAGACAGCATGCTACTGTCTGTGAAAAACAGTACACACACACACAAACACACACACAAACACACACACACAAACACAAACATACACACAAACACATGCAGAAACACACACACAGACACACACACACAAACACACACACACACAAACACAAACATATACACAAACACACGCAGAAACACACACACACACACACAAACTGGCAACAGTGGTTCCCTCTTGAGGAAGAACTGCTTTTCTCTGTGTACCCTTTCAAATACTGAAGTTCCAAACATGTTACGTATTAACTCTGAAAAATAAATGTTTAAAACTAAAATGAAATATAAAATCAATGTGGTCATATTCCCCAAGCAGAATTTTTATGAGGTAACATTCAAAGGGGCACAAGTAAACTTTCTGGAATGACAGAAACCCTCTTTATCTTGATTGTGATAGTGGATTACATAATTGTGTATCTTTTTCAAAACTCATAGAACTGTATACCTCAAATGGGTGATTTTACTCCATGTAATTTATACCTCAATAAACCTGTGTTTATTTATTTTTTTTAAAAAAAGCTTACATGACACCCAAGGCCCCTTGAACGATGCTGATAGAAATATAAATTGGTACAAGCAAACTGGAAAACTCCTGCACCTTTGTGGCACGGCGTATCTGTCGGATCTGGGTGAGCACACGCCCTTGGACCCAGCATTTTCACCCCTGCGTGAGTACCCAAAGGACACACATACAGGGATTCACCACAGAGCATGCAGAGGAAATTCACGACAGCAGAAACATGCAACAACCCGGTCTTGGTTAAAAGTAAACTGGATTGGGCGACTGTGTGTATTTGTGCAATGGAAAGCCAAGGGATGGTTTGGTTTGAAAAGCAGTATTGCCAAGACCAAGGAACTGCAGGCAAAGGCCATAAGCAGAGAAAGATACACACATCCTTGACCATATGAAGGGGTGGTCATTCTCACTCATGGTGAGAGAAACTCCTGTTGAAATGACTCTGGAATAACTCATTTCACCTGGCACATGGCAACATTGCAAAGTTTAATAAGTTTTGATGGCAAGACTTGTGGAGGAATAAGCATCCTCAGTATCTCCTTTGGAAGTGTAAAACGGTAAACCCAAGGGAAGGTAATTTGGCCATATTAATAAAAAGTTCAATGTATTTCTCCTTTGATACAGCAATACATTTATAGGAACTATCCTATAAGATAATGTGTGCAAAATTACACATTTTAAGAATATTCATTATTTGCAATTACACAGATTAGAAACAAGTCTATTAGACACTAGATAAATTATAATATACGCATGCAATGGAAGATCTCACCATCGTAAAACACAGTGTAGAAGCTCTCTATGTATTGATACGGAAGCAAATCTAGAAAACAGACAGTTAAGTGAAAAAAAAAAACAAAAGAAAAAAACATACATAACATGCTAGTTGCATACAGAAGGGAGAAATGAGGACAGCCGCAGTGGCTCATACCTGTAATCCCAGCACTTTGGGAGATCGAGGCAGGCAGATCACCTGAGGTCAGGAGTTTGAGACCAGCCTGACCAACATGAAAAAACCCCATCTCTACTAAAAAATACAAAAACAAATTAGCCGGGTGTGGTGGTGCATGCCTGTAATCCCAGCTACTAGGGAGGCTGAGGCAAGAGAATCATTTGCACCTGGGAGGCAGAGATCGCACCATTGCACTCCAGTCTGGGCAACAAGAGCGAAACCCCGTCTCAAAAAAAAAAAGGGAGGGGGGAGAAATGAAAACATACGTATTCACATTAGCTTGCATTTGGACACATAATGAAAATACTTAACCACAGGAAACAACAAAAAAGAAGAGGAAAGAACGGGAAGAAATAAGAGTTCTCAGAATCTACCTTTTTAAAAATATTGTTCTTTTTTCCCCCACTAAAAATTCACTACTCATTGCAAAATGTTGCACTTAAAATCCATTCTTAAACAGTTAGGGAAATAAACAAACTCAAAAGTCTGATTACTTTTTCCCCCTTTATCCTTTCCTTAAGGTGTATAAATGGACTTTGCAAGTTGCACACATGCTGCTAGGACCTCCCTTTGAAGTGTGGGACAGTAATTGGTCTTTAATGCATTGCTCTTGTCCTCCTTAACCTTCGGAGCCTCAACCATAATTGACATGAAGCAAGACTTACTTTAACGCTCTGTTTCTCAGGAAAAGACAAACAGAATCCAGAAAGAGACCACAAATAAGACACAGGTATTCGGAAAGAGACCACATATAAGACAAAGGTAGTGTCTAATGGGGACAGGGGAGGTAAATAAGTAATTTCAGTTAACAAAATGATTTAGATATCTTTGCATATCAGTATTGAAACTGTATCTTGCCCTTTTAAACTGTTACATGGTGTTCTGCAGTATAGTTATATCATAATTTACGTTTTACTTATATAAAATTATATAAATTATATAAAATTTTCTCATCTTTAAAATTATTTGCCTTAGTAGAATTTTATTTGTGTATATGTGAATTTTTCTCTAGAACTAATCCTTCAAAGTAGAATTGAAGGTTGAAGGCTGTGTACCTTTCACACTTTAATTAAATACAGTGAATAAACATTAAGAGAGATTCACTGTTATTAGTTAGTTACCTGAATGCAAATAAAATGAGATCCCATTTTCATTCATTTGTTTGGCAAAGATGTTGACAAGAGTATGAATAAAAATGATATGAAAAGACCTCCAAATCATTTTGCTAAGTGAAAAAGCAAATTTCAGGAAAATACATACAGAATGATACTATCTAGGTTTTTTGAAATCAACCACCACAAAGTAAATCTATTTATTTCAGTATTTATGTGTGTGTGTGCATGTACATAGGTATATACACATAAGTGTATATATATTCATATATATACACACACATATATACATACAGAGAGGGAGGCAGGCAGGCAGACAGAGAGATAGATAAATACAGATAGACAATAGACAGACAGACAGAAATTGAGTAGCCAGAAAAAAATTCAGGAGGACGTACACCAAAGTAACAACAACTCTGAACACCAGGGAGAGGCCCGTGAAGCCAAGGGTGTCGGGGATAGAGAAGCCAAGGAGATCTCTTGATTTTATGGTTAGAATTTAAAGCAAAAGCAGTATATTCAAACATAGTTCAATCAAAACAAAAAAAATACAAAAACTACTCCACTAAATTCTGCTTGTGAAGTTTTTTTTTTAAAACTAGAGTAAATGGACTTCTAAACCTAGTTTCTAATCACTTTTAAGATGAAAAGATTCTATAGAGGCCAAAGAACTGCTTCTACTTCTCCAGGGTTGTTCTCCTCAATATGAGGAAATTCAGCTGAATAGAGACGGCAAGAAGGAAAGGAGTCTTGGAAATATGACACGTGAATGAGCCCACGTTAACATTTAAAAACATGACTGCAACACGTTCCACCTAACAGAAGGATAAAATGAGGATGCAGCATTAGCACTTGATGTCCAGTTCAGGAAAGAAACAACTATCTGAATTTTTATGCAACTTCTAAAACAGATCCACTCTTTAGAATTAAATTTCTTTTTTAGGAATGGAGAGTGATGCCTTCTGAGTGATGAATTTGGAAGGCTCATTGCTCAGGCTGTCCTTAAAAGACTACAGAAACACTGAAGCAAACGCTTTGCTTCCAACTGGCAAAGATAAAAAGGGTATCAGTTCAATGCTCCCCGGAATCTTCTGCAACATGGCTCAGAGCATCGAGGGCAGTATTTGCACGGCATCCTTTAGAAATGGATGAGGAAAGGTGGCGGGGTCTAGAACTACCACAGCCCAGCGCTCTACAACCCAGAGAACAAGAGCAGCTTGGCACCTGTGACTCAGTCAGGGCACATCTGTGTCCTGACACACCCACTGGGACGAGTGTTTGGGATATCAGTACTTTCTAAAAACAGCCTTTCTTCTTTCCTGGTGACAACAGTCAGAGTGGCTCACAAGAATGCAGTACTTTCCGTGATGGGACAGCAGCCCAGCGGGAATGGAGACGGCTGGGGCTGTGTGATTTGGTTCTTTGTTAAAGACCAACCGGTAGCTCTGGAGACACACTGCAGCTACAGACGGTATTCAGATCCCAAAAGGTCCTCAGACAACACCTGTGCAGAAAAGTAATTTTCTTTTTTGAAAGCAAAAAGAACCTCTACCTTTCTTCCGCTTCTGTGGGCCTGGGTGTTCTCTAAGAGAAGCTATTCTTTACAAGACTAAATACATCCTCAGCAACTAGTTCTAAAGAAATTTGGCATCATCATATTCAGTGCCTTCAATAAAGGTAAAAGCCTCTACCGCTTAACAAGAAGTACATCAACTAAATAAAATGGTAACAAATAACAGTCAATAAACACTACTGAGATTTAATAAACTGTTCAGTACAAAATGAGGCACTGATTGACATTTTTAAAGTACATATATTGTCTTATTTCTTAAAAGAAATTATCATTTTAAAGCAGCATGCATTCTACAGTATGCCAACTCTAATAAAAATTTAAAATATGAGAAGAGTCAAAACAGCATAAATGACAGATATTACCACTCATGAAACATTGAAAAATGAGATTCTGACAACTCAAACATTGGTCGTTTGGAATCTCAGCATCTTTAATAACATTTTCAGAACACATAAAATTCATTTTATAGGTGAGACACCAGAAAAAGAAATGTGAACTTCCAGTACCTAGTGAAGGTTGGGCTGTGTTCGGTCATCGCGACAAGCAGTTTCAGGGCATATGCTGGTACTGGGTCAGGTTCCACGAGAATGTGCTCATACCTGAAACGGTAAAGACATTTTTAAAATACTCAGCAGGAAAAATTATGTCCAACCTGGAATTCTATATCCAACCAAACTATCAATTTAGCTTGAGAGAGAAAGATATTTTACACACTAATAAAGATTTAAGTAATTTATCTCTCATGTGCCCTTCTCAGAAAGTTACTGGCAAATGCTCTACTGAAATAATAGAATAAACCAAAAATTGAAAGATAAAAGGAAAAACAACTCAGTAGTTTTCTTCACTTAAATGCTACTCTGAAAATAGAAATAATGTAGTATGCCATAAGGTACAAACATCTGAAAAACATACAGACACTGAAATAAGCTTATGAGTCATAAGACCTACACAGGTTACTTAACCTCTTAAAGTTTGGAACAACTTCACTTTCCAGTGCTGATAATGATAGTCACTTACCTCATAGAACATTGTTCTTGGGAAGATTCAGTGAGATAATCCATGTAAAACAATTAGTATTGAGCTGGGCATACCATAAGAGATCAATAAACATTAGGCATTTGTGTTGAAGGTCTCCAAGAACACCCTCACATTCAGAGAATTGCTAGAGAATTCACAGGACTCAGCAAGGCTACGATGTCGCACAGCTACGTAGGAAGGCCGCCTTCTGGATCACACGGGAAAGGGTCACACGGAGGACGGGAGGGTGCCAGGTGCCAGTTTCCTTATGTCCTCTGTCTTCCAGGAGGGGTCACGCTCTTACCCCAGCACATGTGTGCGATGTTTCTGCCCAAGGAAGTCTACTGGGTACATAATGGCCAAAGTTTTTTGTAAGGGGCGGGTCCTGTAGGCAACCTCTATCTAAAATGTATCAAAATTCCAGATTCCCAGAAGGAAAGCAGCTGTGTTCAGGGTAAACCATACTGTTTGCTCAAACAGTCAAGACGCAGTGAACCACCCTTACCAGCTAAGTGTTAACTGGGTGCGCTCTGACAGCCAAGTTCCTAGATGTCTAGCCAATTACGGTTTTGCTTACAACATTTTTCTAAACAAAAAGTTTTTATGGAGAGCAGCATCGGGCCTGCTATGTTAACTCTTCTTTGCACAGCAATTATTATTATTAATACTTGAAAAACCTAAGTTAAATTAGTACTAAAGAGAATAAAACTCAAAACGTCTTCATCAAAACTTCCACAACAAAATTCTCCGACGCTTGTTTTCCAATGTGATTTGCCAGGAAGAGGCTGGTTTACGTACTATGTCTTACCTATTGAGGTTCACTCTCCAGGATGCAGCAACGTGCAGATGCTCAGTAAACAAGCATCAAATGACTAAACCGACAAACTAACCAACTGGATTATTTCATTCTCTGGAATAGCCAGCTACAAAAAAGAGAGAAAAATGCCTCTAAATTTCCTAACTGGATATTTAAAAATCTGTGATAGAAAACAGACGCTTTTCATCTAGAGAGTAGGGCCCCAGGCTGACTCAGAGCTTATTTACTCTCATTTTGGAAATCATTGTGCAACAAGCCTAATTATATAGCCTGTAAGCAAATGTATGTATTTGCTACTCAGAAGGCTCAGGCAGAGGACTGCTTGAGTCCAGGCATCTAAGGCTGCACAGAGCTATGATGGCATCCCTACATTCCAGCCTAGGTGACAGAGCAAGACCCTGTCTCTTTAAAAAAAAAAAAAAAAAAAAAAAAGACAAAAAACCACTGCTGAAACACGACTGACTGAAATCGAAGTGTCCTGAGGCTGTCTGAGGTTATCTAACCTTGAAACA
Source organism: Cebus imitator (assembly GCF_001604975.1). Taxonomy (NCBI): domain Eukaryota; kingdom Metazoa; phylum Chordata; class Mammalia; order Primates; family Cebidae; genus Cebus; species Cebus imitator. The sequence continues at coordinate 4,746,140 of NW_016107444.1, forward strand.
GGAGGGAGAATAAAGCTTGTACTACTAGCTTGTGCGTAAGGATTTTCCCAAAGAACATTGTTCTGTTTTCCTCCTGTTGGAAAAAGTAAAGGGCAAAATTCATAATGGGCATGTTTAGAATACAAATATTGAATATATTTTAGTTTAATCAAACGATAGGCTTGTAATGGTGAGCAAGATCCAGCCAAAGGTAGGCTGTGATTTATTTTGTCGTTGAAAGCGCAGCTAAGTTGATAGTAATTGAGTCCTGCACTCCTTCGAATGCAACTTAGCAGAAAAAAATATACGGTGATGAGCCCTGACTCCTGAAATGGCCTCAGAGAAGACTGACCAGTGAAGACCTGGCCCATTTTGATGGACAGGGGCTGGAGAGGCGCACTCCATGTGCCCTGAGGCTGGCCACAGATTAAGATCACTGTTGACACCACAGTGCCCAGTGCAGAAGGCGTCCCTGAACCTCACACTTCCACCTCTAGGATCTAATCTAACCAAGACGTCTTTGCTAGAAGCCAAAGCAGCAGAGGTCCAGGCAGGAAAGGTCATTCATACCAAATTCACATCCATCCTGAAGAAGACAAAATCCATTTTTAAAAAATCACATGTTCGGGAATTAAGTCAACAAGCTGAAGGTGAGATAGCCCCCGACTCTCCATTCTTCATTACCAGTCCTATAATTAATAAATCCCTATCCCGTCAAGTGCCTGGTATAAACAGGACCCAATTAGCTCAGCTGGGAGAAAACTGAAACTGGCTAAGTAACTCTGGATTATCGTGGGAAGATATTCTGAGGGACGTGATCAAACAATTGGTCAAGTAAAGGAAAGTGTCTTTCTGAATAAATGAAGAAGTCCATTCTGCAGGGATTCAGCCAGAGACTCAAATTTACATCTCAATGGAGTGTGCTGAGAATGTGGGGGAGTGGTCCCAGAATATTCAACAAACTTTAGGATGAAATACAATCAGGAAGATTCTGCTAAATAAAAAGCTAGAACACATTATAAAGCCACAATAATTATTATATATAGGGTGGACTAAAGAATACACATACACAGTCAGGTGCCACGTAACAACACTTCTGGTCAATGACAGATGGCATATGCAACAATAGTCATATAAAACTTTTTTCTATACCTTTTCTGTCTGGATACACAAATTCTTACCACTGTGTTAGAGTTGCCTGCAGTATTCAGTGCAGTAACGTGCTGCGTAGGTTTGCAGCCTGAGAGCAACAGGTTAGGCCACGTAGCCTAGGTGTGTAGCAGGCTCTGCCACCTAGGCTTGTGGATGGCAAACTCTATGATGTCTGCACAATGATAAAGCTGCCTAACGGTGCATTTCTCGGAACGTACTCCTAAGTGACGCATGACTATAAATCGAAAGGAAAGAAAGGTAACACCTAACGCTGGACAGGAAAAAGCAAATTTAGAAAGGGAGTTACACTGGTCAGACCGTATCTCAAGAAAACATGTATCTAATAAATTAAAATTTTAAGTTAAAAATGTTGACTTCATTAGAATACTGAAAATGAGTAAATATTCACATATTGTTGGGTAAAAAGCCCTCTTCAGCCTAACAAATGTAAAATGAATGAGAAAAATACTTATAACTTTAAAGTTTTTAAAAGTTAAATATTTCTGAATGGCAAAACCACCAAAAACAAACCAAATGAGGAAAAGATTATTTGCAGAATGTGGGTGAAACAAAAAAGTTAATGTTCTTACTATATAAAGAGCTACTGCAAATCAATAAACCCACCACAGAAAAACAGACAAAATTCACCAAAGAAGAAAATAAATGGCCAAGAAACATGGGGAAGAAATGATCTACTTCATGACCATCTGGAGGGACACAAAGCAGAGTCAACGAGGGTACAATAAAATGGGCAGTTGCATAAAAGGAAGCTGGTGATACAAAGGTTCATGCTGTTTGGGAAAAAAAACAGCAGAATGTATTAAATACCTTTAAAATGCATATGATTTTAAGGGCTGGGGAGACAGACAGGGTCTGTCTTTGTTGCCCAGGTTGTAGTGTGGTGGCAAGATCCTGGCTCACTGCAGCCTCAACTTTCCAAGCTCAAAGGATCCTCTCACCTCAGCCCCGCCCCCTTCCTACTCCCATCCCAAAGTAGCTGAGACCACAGGCGCACGCAATCACACCCATCTAATTGTTTTATTTCTTGTGGAGACAAGGTCTCACTATGTTGCCCAGGCTGGTCTTGAACTCCTAGACTATAGTGACCCTCCCATGTTGGCCTCTCAAATGCTGGGACTACAGGAGTGAGCCACGGCACCTGGCCAAAATGTATATAAACTTTTACACAGGAATTTTACTCCTAGAAATTCTACAAAAAGAAACAAGAATGTGTCCAAGGATGCAGCCATAAAAAAAATGGTCTTTGAAGCATTATATATAATGTAAAACACAGAGAACTCCTAAACGTTTAGTGATTGGAAATTGTTTAAATGATTTTTAGTACACTTATAAATGTAGGTATACATAATTTCATTATGAGACAGTCAATAATATAGTATTATATAAATATATATATAGTCACAGACATAGATAATAATAATACAATGTCCATGAATGGGGGGGCAGACAGGTTCCAAACAGAGAATTTCGGAAAGTACTGGGTAAATCTCACCAGGAATGAAGGAACCAAAGAATGGAGCAGGAATATATTAACTTCAAATGGTAGACAAGAAGCAAAACACTGAGAGTCTTGAATACTTGGGTAAATACTGTTAATGTGTTCTACAATCTTTAGGTTAAAATGTTTCTAAGCAAAGGAAGGATTTGAGGAAGGTAATGTGTTAAAATGCAGATCTAAAAGAATGAGACATGGATCTGAGGCTTGAAGAGTTTACAGAGATGTGTGTGGAAAGAGCTTTTCTGGGTTTAGGTACACAGCAGGTTGCCAAACAACAAGGACCCTGAGGTAAAATCTAACCAACTAATGAGAATGTCCAGGACATTCCTCTAGACTGCTACAAGAAAAGGGTAGATGGCTGATGCTTTTTGGCATTTTCTGTACAGTCCCTTTGAAAATGTGAACTAGGTAACATCGTTAGTCAACTCCAAAACTGTGGGGATTCAGTCAGGGTGGTGGCAAAAATATTAAGAGAAAAATATGAAAGAAAGTTAGAGAATGTAGGCTCAAACCCTTTTGGAAAATGTAAGGGTTTTTTCTATAGTTCTTGGCTGAAGTCAGCCTTTTTCCCTTAGTTAAATAAATTAGAGTAGAAACAAAGGAATGTGGGGAGTTTATCTAACTAACTTGTTTACTCATGTGATCTTAAAACTAACCTTTGAGCCAGATGGCCCTCTCAGCGGGAGGCGGACCAGGGAAATTACCCTCTAATGGTGTTTGCTTTGGGCTCAGAACTTGGCCTTTAATCTTTCTCCAGAAGTGTGTTGACTTAGAGCCTCTGTTGCTAAATCTATACTGAATAAATGCGAAGAGGACCAACTAGTCAGGGTTGTGTAGCTGCAATCTCTGTGAGTGTCTCATGGCCACTTGTTCACTGGAAATTTGTGTCTGAGTACATTTATTCATCTGTCACGCAGCTGAGGTCTGTGGGACAGACCCTGACACAAAACTTTATAAAATGAAATTAAGTATAAATCAAATAATAGTTAACTTCAGGACTTTCCAGTCTTGTGATTTTTTATGTGATTGAGCTCTGTGTGATTCTCTGGTGTTTTGCATGGATACACAGACAAAAGTACATCAATAGTTAAATAGATACATAAAGGAATGGTGAAATGGACAGTCTGGTGGGAAAACCTACATATATTCATATAGGTATGTATATACACACACATACTTTTTTAAGTAAAAGAAACGTAGGTACTTCAAATAAGTGTTAAATATAATTGCATACAGTAAGCCCTACTCTCTTCTGGGTTGTCTCTTCAATTAGATCAACAGCGAATTTTCATTTTGAAAGCCTAAAATAGATAAAAGAAATTACTTCAATAAAGCAATACCCAAGATTTACAAAACACATCCAAAGAACTGAAGTGGTATAATTATCCTGATTGAGAAGGAGCAAATAATATTTAACTTTATGTTCTATTACCTACCACAACTCTCAAACTATCCCAATTTACATTTTAGTAGTTTGTATCCATAAGAAGATCACTATACCTAAATGTGCCAATTTCAGCACAGACTTAAAACATTATACAATGAGTAAGTAAAGAAGGTAGAATATTATGATGCTTTTGATGCAAAAATATCTCAAGTTAAATTTTATCTACAAAAGGTTTATCAAAGGTGAAAAACATCCCATGCTCATAGATCAGAAGAATTAATATCATTAAAATGACCATACTCTCCAAAGCAATCTACAGATACAATAAAACCTCTATGAAAATACCAAGGACATTTTTTACAGAAATAGAAAAAGAATCAAAACATTCATATGGAATGACAACAACAGAAAAGGCCAGAAGAGTCAAAGAAATCCTGAGCAAAGAGAACAAATCCAGAAGCATCACACTACCTAATTTCAAAATATATTACAAGGCTACAGTAACCAAAACAGCATGGTATTGGTATAAAAATAGACACACAGACCAATGGAACAGAATAGAGAAGTAAGAAATAAATCAACACATTTGTAGCCAATTAATCTTCAACAATGCCATAAATACTGGAAAAAGGGCACTCTCTTCAACAAATGGTGCTGAAAAAACTGGATAACCAAATGCAGAAGAATAAAACTGGATCTCTCTCTCTCATCATATATATCATAATAGATTAAAGACATAAGACCTGAAACTATAAAATTGCTAAAAGAAAACACAGGGAAAATTCTTCAGGAGAGAATTTATAGCTAAGTCTTGGGAGAGAATTTATTGCTAAGACATCAAAAGCACAGGCCACATAAACAAAAATAGACAAATGGGACTATATTAATCTTAAAAGCTTCTGTGCAGCAAAATAAAGTCAATAAAGAGACAATCTGTTTAATGGGAGAAAATATTTGCAAACTACACAAATAAGAGGGGAACTAATATCCAGACTATATAAGGAACTCAATTTAGCAGTAAAAAATAATAATAACAATAATCCCATTTAAAAGTGGGCAACAGTCACCAACATTTCTCAAAAGAAGGCATACAAATGGCCAAAAAGCGCATGAAGAAAAGCTCAATATCAAATCATCAGGGAAATGCAAGTCAAAACCACAATGAGATATCATCTTACGCCAAGTAAAATGACTATTATTAGAAAGACTAAACAGAAGAGATGTTGGCAAAGACGCTAAGAAGGAGGAATTCTTATGCATTTTTGTTAAGATGTAATACAGCCATTATGAAAAACAGTATGGAGAATGCTTAGAAAACTTAAAATAGAACTACCACATGATCCAGCAATCCCACTACTAGGTATTTATCCAAAGGAAAATAAATAAATATATCAAAGAAACACATGCACTCGCATGTTTCTTGCAGCACTATTCACAACAGCAAAGATCAGGAATCAACCTAGCGTCCCTCAACAAATATGGTATACACACACAATGGAATACTATTCAACCACAAAAAAAGAAAGAAATCATGTAATTTGCAGCAACATGGATGGAAATAAATATCATTATATTCAGTAAGTAAAATAAGCCAGGCAGAAACAGACAAATACCACTTGCTCTTATATGGGAGCCCAGAAAGTTTAATAGAATTAGAGGGTGAAATGATACATTCCAGGGACCAGGGAGGATGTCTAGGTAGAGTGGAAAATGAAGAGAAGTTGGTGAATGAGTACAAACATGCAGTTAAGTAGAAGGAATAAGTTCTACTCTTTGATAGAGAAGTAGAGTGACTGTAGTTAACAACAGTGTATTGTACTTTTTAAAAAGCTGAGAGGACTTAAAATGTACCGACACATAGAAATGCTAAATACCTGGGTAGTAAGGTACCCCAAATACTCTGACTTAATCATTACACACTCCATGCATGTAACAAAACTTCATATGTACCCATAAATATATATAAATAGAATGTATCCAAAATTTTTATTTGTTGAGACAAGGTCTCATTCTGTCACCGAGGCTGAAGTACAGGGGCACAATAATTGTTTACTGCAGCCTTGAATTTCCTGGGCTTAAGCGATCCTCCTATCTCAGCCTCCCAAGTAACTGGACTATAGGCACAGAACACCACGTCCAGCTAATACTTCCTAATTTTTTGGAGAGACAGAGTCTCCCTGTTTCCCAGGCTGGTCTCAAACCCCTGGCCTCAAGCAATCTGCCGGCCCTGGCCTATCAAAGTGCTGGGATCACATGTATGAGCCAAAATACCCAGCAATAACTTTTTTTTATAGTACAAGGGTATAAAAATGCCATTTCTTTGATTATTACCATACATTAAGTTTGGGATACATGTACAGAATGTGCAGGCTTGTTACATAGATAAAAATGTGCCACAGTGGTTCGTTCCACCCATCAACCTGTCATCTACATTAGGCATTTCTCCTAATGCTATCCCAGTCCTAGCCCCCCACCCTCCAAGAGGTCTCAGTGTGTGATGTTCCCCTCCCTATGTCCATGTGTTCTCATTGTTCAACTCCAATTTATGAGTGAGAACATGCAGTGTTTGATTTTCTGTTCCTGTGTTAGTTTTCTGAGAATGATGGTTTCCAGTTTCATGTCCCTGCAAAGGACACGAACTCATCCTTTTTAAGGCTGCATAGTATTCCATGGTGTATATGTGTCACATTTTCTTTATCCAGTCCATCATTGATGGGCATTTGGGTTGGTTCCAAGTCTCTGCTATTGTGAACAGTGCTGCATATGTGTGCATGTATCTTTATAGGATTATTTACAATCCTTTGCATATACACCCAGTAATGGGACTGCTGGGTCAAATGATATTTCTGCTTCTAGATCCTTGAGGAATCACCACACTGTCTTCCACAACGGTTAAAGTATTTTGCACTCCCATCAACAGTGTAAAACAGTTCCTATTTCTCCACATCCTCTCCAGCATCTGTCTCCTGACTTTTTAATGATTGTCATTTTAACTGGCACGAGATGGTATCTCATTGTGGTTTTGATTTGCGTTTCTCTAATGATCAGTGATGATGAGCTTTTTTTCATATGTTAGTTGGCTACATAAATGTCTTCTTTAGAGAAGTGTCTGTTCATGTCCTTTCCCCACTTTTTGATGTGGTTGTTTTTGTCTTGTAAAGTTGTTTAAGTTCCTTGTAGATTCTAGATATTAGTTCTTTGTCAGATGGACAGATTGGAAAAAATTTCTCCCATTCTGTAGCTTGCCTGTTCATTCTGATGATAGTTTCTTTTGCAGTGTGGAAGCTCTTTAGTTTAATAAGATACCATTTGTCAACTTTGGCTTTTCATGCCATTGCTTTTGGTGTTTTAGTCATGACGTCTTTGCCCATGCCTATGTCCTGAATGGTTATTGCCTAGGTTTTCTTCTAGGGCTTTCATGGTTTTAGGTCATAAGTTTTAAGTCTTTAATCCATCTTGAGTTAATTTTTGCATAAGGTGTAAGGAGGAAGTCCAGTTTAAGTTTTCTGCATATGGCTAGCCAGTTTTCACAACACCATTTATTAAATAGGCAATCCTTTACCCATTGCTTGTTTTGTCAGGTCTGTCAAAAATCAGATGGTTGTAGATGTGTGGCGCTATTTCTGAGGCCTCTGTTCTGTTCCACTGGTCTATACATGTGTTTTGGTACCAGTACCATGCTGTTTTGGTTACTGTAGCCTCGTAGTATAGTTTCAAGTCAGGTAGTGTGATGCGTCCAGCTTTGTTCTTTTTGCTTAGAATTCTCTTGGCTATGCAGGCTTTTTTGGTTCCAAATGAAATTTAAAGTAGTTTTTTCTAAGTCTGTGAAGAAAGCCAATGGTAGTTTGCTGGGAATAGCATTGAATCTATAAATTATTTTGGGCAGTATGGCCATTTTCATGATATTGATTCTTCCTAACCATGAGCATGGAATCTTTTTCCATCTGTTTGTGTCCTCTCTTATTACCTTGAACAGTGGTTTGCAGTTCTCCTTGAAGAGGTCCCTCACATCCCTTGTAAGTTGTATTCCTAGGTATTTTATTCTCTTTGTAGCAATTGTGAATGGGAGTTCATTCATGATTTGGCTCTCTGTTTATCTATTATTGGTGTTTAGGAATACTTGTGATTTTTTCACATTGATTTTATATCCTGAGACTTAGCTGAAGTTGCTTATCAGCTTAAGAAGACTTTGGGCTTACACGATGGGGTTTTGTAAATATACAATCATGTCATCTGCAAACAGAGACAATTTGACTTCCTCTCGTCCTATTTGAATATCTCTTATTTCTTTCTCTTGCCCCATTGCCTGGGCCAGAACTTCCAATCGTATGTTGAATAGGAATGGTTAAAGAGGGCATTCTTGCCTTGTGCTGGTTTTCAAAAGAAATGCTTCCAGCTTTCACACATTCACTATGATATTGGCTGGATGTGAAATTCTGGGTTGAAAATTCTTTAAGAATGTTGCACACTGGCCCCTACTCTCTTCTGGCTTGCAGCGTTTTTGCAGAAATATCTGCTGTTAGTCTGATGGGCTTCCGTTTGCGGGTAACCCGACCTTTCTATCTGGCTGCCCTTAACATTTTTTTCCTTCATTTCAACTTTGATGAATCTGACAATTACGTGTCTTGGAGTTGCTCTTCTCGAGGAGTATCTTTGTGGTGTTCTCTTTACTTCCTGAATTTGAATGTTAGCCTGACTTCCTAGGTTGGGGAAGTTCTCCTGGATAATATCGCGGAGAGTGTTTTCCAATTTGGTTCCATTCTCCCTGTCTCTTTCAGGTACACCAGTCAAATGCAGATTTGGTCTTTTCACATAGTCCCATATTTTTTGGAGGCTTTGTTCGTTTCTTTTCACCCTTTTTTTCTCTAACCTTGTCTTTTCACTTTATTTCATTGAGTTGATCTTCATTCGCCGATATCCTTTCTTCTACTTGATCAATTTGGCTATTGATACTTGTGTATGTTTCACAAAGTTCTCATGCTGTGTTTTTCAGCTCCATCAGGTCGTTTATGTTCTTCTCTACACAGGTTATTCTAGTTAGCAATGCTCCTTTTAGCTCGGAGGAGTTTGTTATTACCCACCTTCTGCTACTTCTGTCAATTCATCAAACTCATTCCCTGCCCAGTTTGTTCCCTTGCTGGCGAGGAGTTGTGATCCTTTGGAGGAGAAGAATAATTCTGGTTTTTGGAATTTTCAGCCTTTTTGCGTTTTTTCCCTCATCTTCGTGGATTTATCTACCTTTGGTCTTCGATGTTGGTGACCTTCTAATGGGGTTTCTGTATGGATGTCCTTTTTGTTAATGTTGATGCTATTCCTTTCTGTTTGTTAGTTTTCCTTCTAACAGGCCCCTCTGCTGCAGGTCTGTTGGAGTTTAACGGAGGTCCACTCCAGACCCTGCTTGCCTGGGTATCACCAACAGATGCTGCAGAACAGCAAAGATTGCTGCCTGTTCCTTCCTCTGGAAGCTTCATCCCAGAGGGGCACCTGCCAGATGCCAGCCAGAGCTCTCCTATATGTAGTATCTGTTGACCCCTGCTGGGAGGTGTCACCCAGTCAGGAGGCACAGGAGTCAGGGATCCAAGGAGGTAGTCTGTCCCTTCACAGAGCTCGAGTGCTGTACTATGAGATCCACTGCTCTCTTCAGAGCCGGCAGGCAGGAAACATTTAAGTCTGCTGAAGCTGCTTCCACAGCCACGCCTTCTCCCAGGTGCTCTGTCCCAGGGAGATGAGAGTTTTATCTGTAAGCCCCTGACTGGGGCCGCTGCCTTTCTTTCAGAGATGTCCTGCCCAGAGAGGAGGAATCTAGAGAGGAGTCTGGCTACAGCAGCTTTGCTGAGCTGTGGTGGGCTCCACCCCAAAACATTTTTTTAATTAAAAAAATTATCTAAGGAAAGAACAAAAATGAAGTACTCCTTTGTATTCAGATTCCTATCAAAGATGGTCAGGTTTATACCTATTTTCACATAGATTGCTTATGGCTAAGGGAGACAAAGCAGCAAGACAGAATCATCCCAGTGTCCTCTGAGCCACATTGAGAGAAATGAGGTAGTCAAACTCGTGACTTTTACTGGACGTTATTCCTAAGGCAGCTAAACAACCATACAGTGTGTTGCTGCTAATAGAATCCACCTATAAATTCCAATTCCTAAAAGGAAATGCCATTTTAATTTGTAAGGAATCTATTCTTTCTCAGATTCCAAAAAACAAAGCCTGAATAATTTATGAAGTTACTATGGCCCTGATGATTTTACAAGTCACAGGAGAATTACAAAAAAGAAGGGCTGTACTCATTTTCCCCGGGAGAGAAATGTTGAATGCCATACTGTCAAAAAAATATTGTAAGCTCATTTACAGCAGCATCATCTCTTTTCAATAGAAACACTCAAAGCTAAAAAATATATATCTAAAACTAAAATATATGTTGGCAAAATGGTTCCAGTCTACCAAAGGCAAATTGCATGGCAAATGTTTCCCACGACTTGCGACATCGCTTCAGCCTTGCCTGACTACGCTACTGAAAACAGCCGGCCTCCCCATTCCCCTTCCCGACACTCACTCTCCCTCCTAACGCTCGTACTTTTCTTTACAGTACTCACACTAGCTGAAGTCACCCCGCATATTCATTTCTTCGTTGCTCTGTCTTGCCCATAGGAATGTAAGCTCACTGGGGGGGGGGGGATGGTGAGCTTGTTAACCATTGCATCCCCAGTGCCTGGCACACGAAAGTCACTTAATATGTATTTATGGAATTAATTAATAAAAAAAGAAAAAAAGGAGGCAGTGAGGAAGACTGGAACGGTCTTAAGGTGCATATGCATAATCCCACAATATAGTATTAATACAAATTAGATTTGTATTCGTAAGGGTATTGAAATTGCCACCTCCCCAAGAAAAAGCAATGATGTTTCCTCAGTGAAAAATCTAGCCCCATGCACATTTAAATACCAAAAGAGAAATGTCCTCACCTTATGTAACAAGCCTCTGGAAAAAAAGTCCAAATAGCAGAAAACTACTTTTAATACTAAGATTTCACTGATAATGACTTTGATACTAAATTCCTGAGAGGTGCTGATTTTAATTAATAAGGTCAGTTTGGGCTTAAGTTCCATTAAATACTGCCTCTTCTCTTCTGCATAAACCTTTAAAATTAAATCTTGTCTCTCAGCTGAATATAAATCATGAGGTAATTTTTTGAGTATATGTGGTATCTTTCCTCCCAGAAGAGAAAAAAATCTTTGCTCATTAATCACACAGATAACTCAGTTATGACACTTGCATTCCAACCGTATTAAAGACAGGACAGTAACTGAATGGGGAGAGCATTTCAGTAAACATTTTTACATACATGACTTACACACTTCTTCAGTGAAAGAAAAACAAGAACTTCTGAAATTCTTAGAACTGTCAGAGAGTAAGTTCTGTGGAAAGGCAAAGGCTATCCTGATCTTGGTCATTAATGTTTCTAGCAGTTAGAAACACGCCTGTCAAATAAGATGCATTTAGTATCAGGTAACTAAATGAGCTGATGAAGAGAGAAAATGTTGTCTCTCCAGCTTATTTCACCTGACTCTCAATGTGCAGGTTTCTGCAGGAAACAAACCAGCCTGCTTCCTGCCCAGTCTGCTGCCTCTTCCATAGCTTTGCTTATCCCCTTCTTGCCTGGGGTGCCTGCCCCCCTTTTTTTTTTGAGACAGGGTCTCACTCTGTTGCCCAGGCTGGACTGAACTGGTGCAGTCACGGCTCACTGCAGCCTCGACCTCCCTGGGCTCAGGTGATCCTTCCAACTCAGCCTCCTGAGGAGCTGGGACTACAGGCGTGCGCCACCACGTGTGGATAATTTTTGTATTCTTTTTCTAGAGATGAGGTTTCGCCACATTGCCCAAGCTAGTCTCAAGCTCCTGGGCTCAGGTGATCCACACAGCTGGGCCCCCCAAAGTGCTAAATTACAGGCGCGAGCCAGTGCGCCCAACTGCTCCATTTGTTTCCTCTCCAGCCACACCCAGGTTTCAAAGTCTGGCTCAAATACTGTCTCTTTACAAATGGTATTATAACCCACATGTGACAGGTTGTAAGCAAACACTATGAAGTTCATTCTTTAGAAAGTAAAGCATGCACATTGAGAAAGGGCAATGATTTTTCGAAATTAATGCATCAATTTAAATAGTAATCAGTTCACGGTATTTTGATACACGTTGTGATGGTTAACTTGATGTGTCAAGTTACTTATAAGTAGGGTACCCAGACATGTGGTCAGCCATCACTTTGGGTGTGGCTGTGACGGTGTTCCTGGATGACAGTAACGTTTGAATCTGTACACTCAGGGAAGCAGATGGCCCTTTCTAACATAGGTGGATCTCATCCAATCAATCAAAGACCTGAATAGAGCAAAAAGGCTGAGTAAGAGGGAACTCCGTGCCTGACTGCCTTGAGCTGGGACATAGGTCTTCTCTGCCTCTTAACTGGAACAGAAACTCTGGCTCCTCTTCAGCGTAAGCCCGCCAGCTTTCAGACAGCAACGACACCACCACAGGCTCTGCTTTTGATTCCTGCTCTGCATTCGTGTTTATTGCTTTCTTATGCAGTCTTCAGTAATACTCTGCAGTTAAGTCTGTTTTCAGCATGTAATTTTGTCTGTCTCCAGCTTGTCAACCGCAGACCTTGGGACCTCTCAGCCTCTGCAACCATGCAGGCTGATTTCTTAAAACAAATCTTTATTTCACATACACGCATGTGTGCGTGCACACACACACACACACACACACACACACAGCTCCTATTGGCTCTGTTTCTCTGGAGAGCCATCATATTGAGATTTATTCTTACAACTGAGCTTTTGTTCATATTACACAGCAGTTGTGATAAGCACCTGGCACGTGGGTATTACATTACTTAACAAGATTACATTATTGTCCTTCCTGAGATTGTTTCCTGAAGTATTAGAAAAGACATCCACTCTTTCTCTAGGATTACCGTCTCTGCCAGGAACCATTTAACTACCAAGTGGATGAGAACAGGAGTCTCTCTGAGAACAAAGCAGAGCAGATGTAGGCAGAGCAGAGATGGTGAGAAAGGCATATCCAGGGAGTATCACAGGCGGAAATCAAGCCCTAAATCCAGCCGCATACACAAGTCTTTGACTTCTCAGTCATGTGAGCAAACAAATTATCTTATAATTTGAATTGGGTGTTATTTGCAAATAAAGTCCTGACTAATGAAATACTTTCCTGTGCAAGCTGGGGTGCCTACCATACATGCGCGTGAAAAGAGTGTCACCTCGGCTTTCTCAAAAGTATCGTTTAAGGTCAAGAGGGCTAAACCCTTAACAAAATAAAAATATAAACCCCACTGTGCCTACTTGCTAAACTGAAGTGGGTGCTGTATAGTTCCCAAGGACTCTAGTAACTTCTTAATTCTTAAGCCATTGTATTTATATACTCAATGGAGAACACGGATTTTCCATTATTAGTATTTCTAAACTTATTATTACCAAGAGTTATCTTCAAAGATCAAACTCCTTGCTAAGGTTCTAGTTTCCCAGAGTCAAAGAAGTTAAATGAATGTGTTACTTGTATTTCATTTACAGTTTTTTTATATTACTTCCGTTAGCCCTTACTGTATATGCCAGGAAGGCACGACAAACAGTATCTACTTTAACAGCCAGTTCATTTCTATGAAGTGTGTAACATCACTATTACTGCCCTATGATGATCTTCACTTTAAAGATGAATATGAGATTAAAATAATGAGCCTGACACTAACAGTGATGGTACTAAACACTTGTCAAGAGGGTGCCATTTGCCATACACTGTACTAAGTGTTTTAAAAGAAGCACCCTATTTAATCTGGACAATGATCATCTGAGGTAGGTACTTTCCACAGATGAGAAAACGAAGGCTTGGAGGCTGAAATGAGAGCCAAGGCTTACACTCTACAGCAAAATCAGTCTGAAAGCTTTGAAAACATTCCACAGCACATCCAAATAAATTCCATACTGTTACCTGAAGTGCATTTCAAGTTGTTCAATAAAAACTTGAACTCATCTACATTATTTATGTTCTTGAACTATCATGTGGTTTACATTTACATTTTCCTCTTTAATTCCTCATCTCTGGAAAAAGTACAGACTCACACTAAAGGAAATCTTTAATCCCAGCTCAAATCAGTAACACAGGATCACTGAATTAGAGTTAACACTTTTTATTACAAACTGTTCCAAAACTGGGCAGACTTCAGATATACAGAAATGTGGTTTCAGATTAACAGAGCTGCAAACAATCTATGGCCAGACTGTGAAGTCCTGTTTGAGTGAATCTGATCCCTACTGTGTAAGGGAGACAACTCAGGTCCCGAAAACGCTTCTCTACAAGTTTTTACATAGCATATATCCAAAGCACGTATTTTCTTTTTGTTTTTGTTTTTTTCTTAAAAGACAGAGCCTTGCTATGCTGTCCAAGCTGGCCTAGGCAATCTTCCAGTCTCAGCTTCCCAAGTACCTGGGACTACAGGCATGAGCCACTGAACTCAGCTCTCAAAGAACATCCTTTAAGTATCATATTTTGTGCAAAAACTATGTTTAAGGCATTTCCTTTTCTGAAAGATGCTTATAATTACATATGAATACTTTTCAAAACTTAGAATGCACTAAAAGCATTAATCCCATTAGAGAAGGGTATAATCACTTATTGAATTCACATAAGTACAGAGCACAGACACACACTCATACATCACGAATGTAACTGAAAAGGTTCTTATTGACAGCTCATCACTGAGCAAACTCCACATGACACAGTTTCAGAAGTTTTTCATATAGTTAATTGTCTTACTATGGGCATCAAAAGTATTCTTACAGTACATATTAATTATTAGAGATCTCCCTGAAACCAACTGCAGAAGTATAAAAGGAAAAAAGAAACAAGAGTCTGGCCTATCAATCAAGCCATTACAGACCAAGCTCCAGCCAGTCAAGACGGGCTCCCCCAACACTGGAAGGCTGAGGGTGGACACAGAACACCCACACACTTAGGGAAAGGCACCTTCCTCAACCAGCTGGAGTGGCTGAGTGCTTCATCTGCAGCAACTGGCCATTTCAGTTATTTGGGTTTTCTTTCATGTGAACCTCATATTATATGAGAGACTTCACACTCTTAACATTGGCCAAAATCAGAATGCAATTCCATCGGTCTCTTTATTATGATCATTATTTTTTTTTTTAATGAGGACAGCAGATCTTAAGAAGCTGCAACAACAGAGGGACGCATTCAGTCAGGCTGTCTTTCCTGCACACGCGCTGAGCTGACCCAGACTGCGGCACGGGCCCTGAAGAAAGCCACGATCAGGTAGCATATTAATGCGTGATACACAATCTAGCATTTGTTTAATTTCGCAAAATCTTCTTTAATACTGACGTATAACACAGAGGGTTGGGAACTAACTTTGATACAGTTGACAGCGTCCCCTCAACTATAAGGTGACATTCTGGAGTTTCGCACGTTTGCATTAGGTGGTCTCAGGAGTCATCCTGTTGTGTGTTTGCTCTACGAGCGATGGAGTGAAAGAACACAAAACCCCTTTCTCTTCATGAATACTCATTACCTGTTCCACCTCCTCCCAACCCCTGAGAAAGTCCTGCTCATAACTAAACCTCATTTCAATTCCAAGAGTTTGGGGAAAGGGATTACCTCTGTCTCTGTTATATATGAGTAGAACCAGAAGAAGTCTCAATTTCATGTTCCCATAGTCTTGTAATATTGATCTTAAATCATATCCCTTACCCCTTGAGCCATGAACACCTTTAAATCTGTATAACTTCAAAATCATGTTTCTGGCAGAAAACAGATTAAGCTCTAAATGGATATCTGTGAAGATGAACTGAGATTCTCCTGAGTCTTCTGCAGGCTAACAGTTACTGTATCTGTCTCTAAACTTTTTTTACAATGAGTACGCAAGCATATGTGCATAAATATAAGGTCACAAAGACCCCAATGCCATCACTGAACCTAGTTCCACAGAAGCTTCCTGGATAGCCTACCCTTCCCTGCATGAAGATAGTTGCATGATACTTACTGGGGAAGTAAGACATCTCGAATGAGAGCCAGAAGACTTCTGTCAGAGTCAACACCGGCCTCCTCCTTGCCATCCCCAAACTCCTGGTTCACAAGTAGACATACGGTTTCTGAGAGCAACCGCAGGCTGAAGAGTCTCCACTCCACTGGGAAAAAACACAACGCCAAGAACGTGACTCCATGGAGACAGAATGCAAACGGAGTGTGTAGCTGATGGAATTCTTGCTGGTGTCATCACACTTACCGTTCTGGCTTTGAACCAAAGACACCAAGGGTGGCAGGATATACTCAACGACCTAAAAGAAAGCACGCAGAAGACTCAGTTCCAATCTCCATCAACACAAACTACATTTTTTCCACAGACAGAATCCCTAATCAAAGGAGTAGAAAAGCAACGGCTAAGTTTATCCCGGATTTAAACTCTCCATGACATTTCATAAACCACCAAGTTCATTTAACTCTAAAAAAGTCATCAGGTCAAAATGACATCATGAAAATCAAAACAGCAATTTCTCAAAATCTTCAGGGTCTACGAAAGGAACTTCCGAATGTAAATGCAAAATCTAGTTGGCACAGGTTGGCATGAAACCATCAAAGTAATATGTATGAGCTGATGATCGTACATCAAGTTTAACCTAAACAACAATCAAAATGTTGGGGAAAAAAGAGACCCAGAGTCCCCATGTTTCATCAAATACATCCAACAACTGTAAGTTCGTCCTTGTTATCTTTAGAAACAGACCCCAAAGATGTAAATCCATACCTGAACCACCCCTGCAAGCTCCTAGTGACATCACAGCACAATCAAACACAGCGTGAAACTTCACCCAAAAAAAAAGTATTTTCCTCCAAAATACCAATAAAGAAAGAATAAATCCCTACTCTAGTCTAATGAAGAAAACGACTGTTTCATTTGATGAACTATTTTAGTGACAGTAAACAAAATTCCCATTGTTTGTGTGCTCGTTCTCTCTATACTGATAAAAGAGCAGGAGACCCTGTGCACGGCCAGGTGACATCCTGCTGTTCCTACCAACAAAACGACGTCCCACACAGGCAAGAGTCTCCATACGCGCTTGGCGGCCATCTGTATTAACATGTTCTATCTCCACTTGACATAGGAAATGTATCTGCAATAGTGTATCTCGACATTTTTACGAGAACCCTAAGAACCAGCGATGTTTTGTTTGCCCTCTTCCAATAAGTGATGTCCGATCACATCACCCAAAGCACAGATATCGTGCTCCACCAAAGTATTTTGAGAACTCCAAACTTGTAGTTATGTCTAAAGCAAAAACTATGCAAAAGAAAGAAATACATACTGCTATTGACGATACCAACGTGATTGACAGCTATCTTAAAGGCTGAAGAGTGTATATCAGGAGAGGAGTAAGACTGAAACAAATGATCTAAGTGCCCATCTCAAGAAATTCAAAAACAATTAAACATGGCCGGAAAAGAAAGCCTGTCAGACCACAGAAAAATCAACAGCATTTATGACACACAGTAGGAACGAGGCTTGGCGTCACCCTCACTAGAGCATTCTTTCATACACATTCTTTCACACATTTCCCTTAATCACAAAACCCACACCAGTACCTCACTGACGCCTTACCCACCAACCCCAGGGCTTTAGTCACGCTGTGTTCTACGCACCCATGTTTAACCATGCCTTTTACCTACGGAATTCCAGTAACTGGCCTTGGAGACCCAAAACAAACCGTGGAGTGTCCCCCTCAGGAAGGAATGACAGCTTTGTGCCATTGGCCAGACCACCAGGTGGTCCATTTCTTAAGATATACATCGCAACCAGCTGTGCTGACCTGCACCCTGACGCTTCACGGTCTGCTTTGCCCAGCCCAGCCTGCATACCCTACCCTATTTATCAATTCCTGCACTTTGTCTAATAAAAAATTCCAATCAGCTCTTCAGAGAGGCAGTCAGGGAATTCTCTCCCTCTCTCATGATGCTTCCCTTAAGCCCGGGCATGAGCTCCAATGAAGCCTTATATGGGAAAACTCTTTTGGCCTCGTCAATTTCTATTTCACTGAGAGCCTAAGGACGATGGTCAGTAACATTTATATGTACCTACAACAACCAATTAAATAACTCAAAAAATATCCCATTTACAACAGCAATATCATGATCTTAGCAATAATATATATATTGATATAAATGTATATGTGTGCATATTTGTGTGTATGTGTATATGTAAATGCATATATTTACAAGTACTATAGTCATCGATGGACTTCTGGATTCTAGACCAACATGTAAAGAGCTTGGAAATCATCACAACCAACCATACCACAAAGAAAAGGCTGAACAAACTAAAAATCAACAACTTTTCTTAGATACATCAAAGAACTGAAGTTATAGGAAACCACCAACCCCAAAACCAAAGGGACAAGCGAATTTGGAAAATCGGAGTTTACCAGGAGCAGGACCCGCCACTGGAGCCACCAGAACAGCAAGTAAACGGTGATTGACTGACTGCTGGAGACTGAGCATGGACCAGCTGGAGAGATAAGACACTCCTGGAGACCCAGCCTTGGGGGAGCCCCTAAATGTTACCGTCAGAGCTCCCCACCAACACTTCTCAGAGTGAACGTGAAAAAATCTCCTGGTACTTCAGTAAGGGAAGAGGAAATTTACTATTTTGAAGTACGTTCAGAGCATTGTTTAACAAAGGTCTGGACTCAAGGGAAACTATTTTACAACAGCCTAACTTAAAGGGGTTTTAGCAGAACTTAACTCCCTGGACAAGGGAAATACCCAACTCCAGGCCCTTCTAGCCTTCTTGTCTCACCTACAGTGGGAGGTTGGGGACGCTAAGAAGCACTTGTGAAGGTCACAGCCTAGGTACTAACTAAAAGAGTAAGACCTAATCACAGGACTGCAGAACACCCCTTCCCCCACCACCTTACCACAACATCAACATGGGTGCAGTATAACACAGCCTTACAACTGACACAGGTGGTATTTAAGATGGAGCTCTTTAGAGGGAAACACAAAGACAACAGGAGAGAAAACGACTTAGTTACTAGAGGAAATTTTAGTCTCTGAAACCTACAACTATCACAAACAAGGAACACAGCCTAGCTCCTGGCCTTCGGTAAACATAAAACCTTACACAAAGGGCCCATTTACCTAAGTTCAGTCCACCTGAAACATCGTGCTGGAATGAAATTTCCTAAGTGCTAAGAGAAAAAAGCCACCAACCTAGAATTCTGTATGCAATGAAATTATCCCTCAAAATTGAAGGAGAAATGAAGACTTTCTCATAGACAAAAATTGAAGAAATTTTTCACCAATAGATTTGCTTTATAAGGAATATTTAAAGAAATTCTTCAGAGTGAAGGAAAATTGTAGATCAGGAATATATAGTTACATAAAGAAAACAAGAACGTTAGAGAAGTGAACAAATGATATAGTCTTTAATAAAAAGACTTTAGAGAGGCCAATTCTCTGAAAATTAATCTATAATTCCAACACACACACACAAAAATCTAACAAGGTTTTCACACCCCTCATATGGACTCTTTAATATACATGGAAAGCAGAGGTTCAAGAAGAACAGAAAACTGCCCAGGTGCAGTAGCTCATGCCTAGGAGCCACTTTGGGAGGCTGAGTTGGGCAAATCACTTGAGGTCAGGAGTTCCAGTTGAGCCTGGACAATACGATGAAACCTCATCTCTATTAAAAATGCAAAACTCAGCCAGGCATGGTGGCACACACCTATAATCCCAGCTACTTGGGAGGCTGAGGTGGGAGAATCGCTTGAACCTGGGAGGCAGAGATTGCAATGAGCTGAGATTGTGCCACTGCACTCCAGCCTGGGCAACTGAGACTCTGTCTCAAAAAAACAGAAAGCTTCCAAAAAAGCTTGGGAAAAGGACGGTTAACTCTAACAAGTTACCACATTTACTCTGATGGAAACAAAATGCTACAAGCACAGAGCTAGACAAGATCAATGGAACAGAAAAAGGAGTCCAGAAACAGACATATATAGGAACTTGGAAGTGGACAGAGTACTACCAACAGGGGGTATTAGTCATTAGTCCATTCTCATGCTGCTATACAGAAATACCCGAGAGTGGGTAATTTATAAAGGAAAGAGTTTTGATTGACTCACAGTTCCGCATTGCCCGGGAGGCCTCAGGAATCCTACAATCATGGCAGAAGGCAAAGTAGAAGCAGGCACCTCCTTCACAAGGTGGTAGGATGGAGTGAGTGCCGAGGAAAGGGGGGAACGCCCCTTATAAAACCAGCAGATCTCATGAGAACTCACCCACTAACACTAGAGCAGCATGGGGGTAACTGCCGCGCGATTCAGCTACCTCCCACCGGGGATGTAGGAGCACGCAGAGATTATGGGAACTACAATTCAGGATGAGATTTGAGAGGGGACTCAGCCAAACCAAATCAAAGGGAAATTTAATGAAATAATACAGCACATGTCCATATAAAGCTCACAGGTTATTGTCTCTCTATAACTGATAAAGGGAAATCTGTGTGACTGATAACATCCCAACGTTTACACAAACATTGTATGCAGACCCACATTAGATACACACAGAGACAGACACACAAACATGAAAGTAACTGTTTAGATGAGCTGACACAGTATGTAGGTAAAGGGATTTTGTCACTGCCACTATCAAAATTTAATAGCTATTAAGGGCTAGGAAAGAAAAGACCCAATGTATAAGTATGTATTTACACAAATATAAAATAACCACCAGTATACACATAGGGATAGGCAGAAAATCCAGGTTTCACGGAAGAGGCCAAGGGGCGTGTTACTGTCGCTACTGCTGCCTTTGTGTTTGGTCACCAGAAATAAACAGTTACTAAGAGTTAGATTTCGAGGCCTGAATTGGAGTCACGGAATGACTTGGGTCTTCTTGTATTTAGTTATTTGAGATATTTAGAGAAATTTACTTTTACTTTAATTTGAAAATGTACAGATGAAAATTAAAACAATCATCTAGATAATAATCCAGAGGACACCAGACAAAGATAAGAAAGTAACTTGAAATTAAAAGAAAAAAAAATTTGCTCAAGTGACAAATTGAGGAAACGTTCTAGCCTCAGCCTCTGGCCCCAAATCCCTCGAGGTGACACTCACAGGAGGACTACCGTGAAATATGAAGAGCTGCTCCCAGCGTACCCGAAGTGAGGGCAGCGCTGGGCCAGAGCAGAAGGGAGCTCTCAGAAACACAGCAAGCATGACTACCTGGCAAGCATCAGGAAAAATTTGTTCCTTTTAAAAACATATTTTTTTATTTCAATACATATAGTTTCCTAGAGAACTGTACGCATTTTATTCATTTTCTGCATTTAAAAACATCATTCTGAGGCTGGGCACAGAGGCTCTTGCCTATAATCCCAGCACTTTGGGAGGCTGAAGTGGGAGAATTGCAAGAACCCAGGAATTCCAGGTTACAGTGAGCCGTGAGTGCACCACAGCACTCCAGCCTGGGTAACAAAGCAAGACACTGTCTAAAATACTTAATTAGGTGTGGCACAGTGGCTCATGTCTGTAATCCCAGCACTTTGGGAGGCCGAGGCAGGTGGATCACAAGGTCAAGAGATTGAGACCATCCTGGCCAACACGGTGAAACCTTATCTCTACTAAAATACAAAAATTAGCTGGGCATGGTGGCGGGTGCCTGTAGTCCCAGCTACTCAGAAGGCTGAGGTAGAAGAATTGCCTGAACCTGGGAGGCAGAGGTGGCAGTGAGCTG
>NW_016107444.1:4768057-4774365 GCF_001604975.1 Cebus imitator
AATTAATTAAATTTAAATAATACATAAATAATAAAAGCATCATTCTGAGAATGCATCCATAGGCCTCATCAGACTCCCAAAGGCTTCCAAGGTACAAGGATCTTTAATGCACAAGGTTAAATTCCCTTAAGTGTAGCCAGGAAGGGGCAGCAGAAACTCAATGAAATAAACTCACGAACAAATCAGTGTCCAACGTGAAGAAAAGCACTCTGCTGGGCTGCCTAGCTTCCTGTCCCTCCCCATGTAAGGGTACGGAGGGCAGGACCTGTACAATATTTCTGGCCAGTCCCCATGTCTTGACAAAAAGGCTACCTTCACCAAAGGAAAGAAAATCTAACAAAAGGGCCATCAAGATAAAGATACTTTCAAAAAAGAACTTCTGATCAGAGTGTTTCAAATGCTAGCCCAACACCTCTGAAGGGTATATTCCTGACAATGTACTTGACACCAGCTCCCAAGCACATGCCGAGGCGGGGACAGCCCAGGCAACACTCCTTTCTAACCACCTGTCCACAGGGGCTGGGCGAAGGGCTGGACTCTCAACCCAAGGCTAAGGTGAAGGGAGGTGGACGCAAACACGATTCTTTCTGCCTAGAACGCTCACTCCCCACCCAGAAGTTAACACCTACTTGCCTTCAAGACTTAGGTCAAGAACTGCCTCCTCTTAAAATCATCCCCAGACTCTGGTAGAGTAAACAGGGCTCCCAGCATGCACGGTGCACCCACCAATGGAGCACTCTTCAAACCATGCTCCAATATCGGTCATCCCCTCCCTCCTCATGCCACCCCCTCCCCCAGCAGAGAAGCCATTCAGAGTAGGACCTGACTCCGGCCCACTATAATCTTCTCAAAGATGGCAGACAGAGCTCATGGTGGCTCACACATGAAGTCCCAGCTGCTTAGGAGGCTGCGGTGGGAGAACTGCGTGAACCCAGTTGTTTGAGACCAGCCTGAGCAATAGAGTGGAACCCCATCCCTAAAAAATGAATGAACAAACAAATAAATGGTTTATAAAAGGCACTTACTAAGAATATATGAGTAACAAATACATGAGTAAACCAAATAGCTAAACAGTTTTCTGGAGGCCACTTTTTACCTCACTGCTGTACCTCCACTCATTCTGCCTTTTTAGTATGAATAAGATTCTTTTAAAAAGATCTGAACTTATAAAACTATTTGTTTGTGGTACTGAATGCCAGTTTCTTCAGAACGAAACAAAACCTTGTTTGCTTTTGTATCCTGGTTATCAGCTGAGATTACCCTAAACTTTGAATTTCAAATACAACCATCAGCCCTACATGCTATAAGCAATTTGGTGTCCTTTCCAAGGTTTCTGGGAATTTGCAGGCTTATTTACTTTCCCACGGTTCGCTGCCAACTCTGAGTGTCTACCCCACTTACCTGCTTTTTACCTTTACCTTCTCCTGCCCGCTAGTTGCTTCTGGGAGACTGAATATACTGGTGGTAGCCAGACTACACACGACAACGGAACTCGAACCCATGGCCTCTACAGAAAGCAGGAAGGCCAGGACCACAGCCTCTGCGGCAATCAGCCGGGATGCTCAGGATGCAGGCGATGACTGGCAGCTTCAGTATGTTTTGTGCTCGTCCAAATTAGGGCCAGCTAGAGAAAGCCGAGTACGTTCCCTAACCAATCACATAGGATGTACTGCTTCTAACGAGCCCACTTCCAGATTCCCCACCAGGAGCCTCCAATCCGGGCACGCTGAAGTCTTCCCTCTCCTGCTCCACTCCTTGCCTGTAAGTCTCTGCCCAAGGCCAGTGATGTTGGCCAACTTCTCTGCTTAGCAGCTCTGAAAAAACCACCTGTTTCTTCTCATTTGGTGGGTCTCTGTTGACTTCTACCCACCAGTGAGTCATAGCACACAGCCCCTTTTCAATCATTACATTTAGAGGACTCACAAACTCTTGGTATGTATACCAGGCTTTATGGAGAGTCTGGAGTGACTGAGGTTTTACTGCGGCGACACCAACTGAAGTCTACCTGTTTCTAATCGTCTTCAATCACTGAAGCTTTAACTTTTCTCACAGGCCTTCGTCCGTCCGTCACTAGCTCTGGGCTCCTGCCCTGCGCCTCACTGTCCGGCTTCTAGGCAGCCTTTCCCTTGGTTCCTGCCTCCTTTCCCCTTTTCTTAGCTCTCCCACCGACCAATGCATTTTTATTTCTTATGCAGACAAATTTTAGCTACTCTGCTACCCCCATTCCTTCCTTCATCCAGGGTTCGGGGCCACTCCTCAGTCCTACCTACAAAAGAAACAGAGGCTCAGTACGGACCATCCATGGCCTCACAGCTACAGAAGGGCCAGGCACACGTTTCCAGCTAACAGCTTTTCTCTGTCTTCAACCAGACCACTTTCCAGGACAGAGCACCTACATGCGGAAGGGAGGTTCTTCCCTCATAATCCAAGCTCATGCTGTTACGGCAGGCAGTCAGGCAGACATGAGCTGGACAGGAGGGGCCCCCACCCCCACCAGGAATATCAGGCGACATCAGGTGACAGGCGCTTGTTACTGTCACTCTAATCGGTCACGAGTCAGTGCCAGGGAAAGGCAGTCTCCCAATAGATAGAAACACCTGGAACTGGAGATCAGAAGCTTCCCAATAAGATCTCAGGAGTTAGGTGACTGGGCTCAATGCACACTAAGAGGCAAAATAGCAGAGTTTAACTGGCACAGGACCTTCTAGGAACGTTCTAGAGGTAAGGGAAGAACTGCGTCAAGTGAGCACGTGTACAACTTAACACAGTGAGCACGCGGCCCCCGAAAGTTCTGGAAGCCACTGCACAAGCGGACAACCTGCCCCAAGGGAAGAATCAGGGAGAAGAAATGAGACCCAGGAAGCATGTGGCATTTAAAGCCCCAAGTCCAAGGTCAAACCACAAACTTGAATTTCTCAAAGGGCCCCCTGGCCCTCTTCCAATTGTACTTTACTTCCTTTTGTTCCTGCTATGAAGCTTTTAAATAAACTTTCACTCTGGCTCTAGAACTTGCCTTGAGTCTGCCTATGCCCCTCAGCTGAATTCTTTCTTCTGAGGAGGCAAGAACTGATACTGTTGCAGACCCGTACAGATCTGCTGCCACTGCCAGTACCTCCGCCCAGAGATGGGAAATTCTCTCTTTCAAATATCCTTTTAAACAGTAGTATCTATTTATTTATTTATTTCCTTTAGCATCCATTGATACTTGTCTAAAGTTGTGGCTAAACTGCCTCAGGACCTGAGAAATTTCAAAGCTGGTAACATGCCGGAATGAGTTAATACCATACTTACTGACGAATCACGTTACCTGATGTCTCCGGATTTAAAAGAATAATTGGAGAGTGCGGTCTGATACACGGTGAACCTCATCTGCATTTCGAGAAGTCAGATTAAAACTGTACGCCTGAATGGCAACCCAACACCACACAGCAACAATGCAGCAAGACCAGAAAGAACAGAAAAAGGACAAAGCCCTAAAAATTATCTTCATTAAATCACTTCTAAGTCACAGTGACAAAACCATGATGACAAAATCTGACACTATATGACAGTGAATATGTTCTAAACCTTCAAATGGGCATGGCTTTGCCCACTGGTACTAGGTCACCTTTTTAAAAAGAGGCTGAATCGTTGAGACAATAGTACCTTTTTGCTGTTGTGGAGTTCGCTAATTTGCTCACCGATGTTCTGCCCTTCCAGAATCTTCCACAGAATATATATTATATACATATACATCATATGTATAATCATATATGATTACATACATATACATCATATATTTATATACACTGCTATATGCTATGTATTTTATAACATATGTACTCATATAGTTAATGGTATTAAAATAAATACAACTGCACCCTAATCAAGCTCCTGTGTACCGGTGATCTCCACTATAAAATTCCATCACTAATTATTTATCTTAGTGTAGGCATAATATACTTACATGGAATAATCCGAGGAATTTTAATACTAGCAATATTGATTTCTTAAAGATATTCACTTGTGCAAGTTCATTTGTCTGCGTGTTCTAAAAGCAGAGACCTACTGAACTCTTTTTGAAAATGGAAATTCCCAAGTCAGGTGACTTTTATTTCTTTGCTCAAAAACTAGGACCCCCGACCATTTTTTTAAAGTGTGTGAATATATATGCACATCAGTTTCTCTGCATGTTAATGATTCTCAATGGCATGTCCCAAATGAAATCAATGTCCATGACTTAGGAATGCTAAGAGAGGTGTGGGACATTTAAGCTAAACAGCAGCAAATGCATTTGAAACACATAAATAACACTTGCTTCACTAAACCTTATTTCATTTGTTCTTAAAGTTACTATTGCCCAAGACTGATGCTTTGTTTAAATCTTCTTTGCAATATTAAACAGCTATAAAAATGTTAAGAATTCCCATGGTCACATTAGGTGGGTAACACATTATTGGCAAGACAGTGTCAAAACAGGCATTCCCATACATTGCTGGTGAGACAGACAATGGTAAAAGCCTACATAAGGGACTTTGGCAGTATCTAACAAAAGCACAAGTACCTTCACCCTTTGATCCCAACATCACCCTTCTAGTGATTAGACTGCCAAATAGCAGTTTACCCTGAAGATACACCTCCAATAGGAACGTGAACATGAACAAGGTATTTCTTGCTTAAAACTGCAAATATTAGTAACCACCTAGAGGGCCAAACACTGGTGGAATACTATACTGTTTTAATAAAGAGTGAGAAAGAGCTCTATGAACTGATATGGAGTAATTTCTAACACTCATTATTAATTTTAAAGGCAAACTGCAAAAGAACATATGTTACATTCAGTGCAAGAAGGAAAAATAAGAAAACATATACTCACTTTAGAGAAACAAATTATTAAAAGGCTAAATCAGAAAACAAGGAAGTAGGTAATCTACAGGAGTAAGGAAAGTATGACGGACGGCAATGGAGTAGAACGGGTGTCTATTTCAGGGAAGGGGTGACGCTGCTCTGAATATATCTTTTTCCACAGTTTTGACTTTTTCGAACTACATTCATGCTCTACATATTTAAAAAAATCAAAAGCACACCCTATGACAAACTTACTCATGTAAACAAAATTATTTTTAGAATAAATGGTTGCTTACTGAAAAAAAAAAATCAAAAGCAACAAAAGAGGAAGGAGCAAAAGAAAACCTAAAATTGAAAGCAAATGGACACAAATCAACTGTGCTTCAAACAAATACTGTAAGTACACTAACAGCAGGGAAGGGAGCTAAGCCAAGTACCTTGTGAACGCAGTATTGACTGATTACCCCTAAGGGCTGCTTGGAGATGAGAACAGGTTGGGAGGCAAGGAATTCTGCAAACAAATCCTGACGTCATTTGGTTTGTTTTGGTAGTGGTTTCAGTGAAGCAATTCCACGACAATTTTAGATGTATTACAGGAGTAAGCAAATGAGCAAAGGTGCCGATGATGCTGGAAGCCAAAACTTCCACAAAGGGACACACAAATACAGAATGGGTGAAGGCAAGAACGAACTGTGCGGGGGGCTGAATGTGAAGAGGGCAGTGTGAACTCACGAATCCAAGTATGCATGTGTGTGCATACAGGCACGTGTAAGTACGTACAGCCGTCCCTCGGCATCCACAGTGCACTGGCTCCAGGGAGAGAACAACGTGTCAACACATAACTGAGTAGGAGCATAGCACAGTAGGGCTGTTACGGCGGGTGTGTAGAAAGCGATGGACCCCAGAGCAGGGAGGGCCTTTCTCTGCTGGGTGGCAGGAGAGTCTCACAGATGGGACTTCTGAATGGGGCTTTGAGAGAAAAGGAGGAGGGGACAGAGCAGACAACCTGACTTGGGGGGGATGAGAAGTCCAGGTTCACACAGGGAATGCTGAGTACAGTTGGGCCTCAGTATGAGAGAGAGGTCCCTTCCCCATAACAAAATCCAGGGATCCTGAAGTCCTTCTACAAAATGCCATTCGTATTTGCATATAAGCTACACACAACCTCCCATATACCTTAAATCATCTCCAGGTGACTTATAATGCCTAATGCAATGTAAGTGCCAGCTAAATAGTTGTTATACTCTGTTTTTTAAATTTATCTTTTTATTGTTATATTATCATTTTTCATTGTTTTTCAAATACTTTTTATCTGCTGTTGGTTGAATCCAAGGATGTGGAACCTGTGGATACGGAGGACCAAACTGTCTGTGACTGTATGATATCTGTGTGTTCATACGCATGTGTGTCGGTGTCTACGTGTGTTCATACGCGTGTGTGTCGGTGTCTACGTGTGTTCATACGCGTGTGTGTCGGTGTCT
>NW_016107444.1:4777435-4786281 GCF_001604975.1 Cebus imitator
CTCTACTAAAAATATAAAAAATTAGCCAGGCGTGGTGGCACATGCCTGTAATCACAGCTACTCGGAAGGCTGAGGCAAAAGAATCACTTGAACCTGGGAGGTGGCGGTTGTGGTGAACCGAGATCACGCCATTGCACTCCTGCTTGGGCAACAAGAGTGAAACTCCATCTCAAAAAAACAAAAAAAAAGAAACAAAGAAAAAAAAATTAGTGTAGCTTACGTGAACAGTGTTGGTAATGCCTACTGTAGTGTACAGCAATATCCTAGGCCTTCAAGGTGACTCAGCACTCAGTACTGACTCACCCAGAGCGACTCCAGTCCTGCAGGCGCCTCTCAGAGTAAGTATCCTACCAAGGTACGCCATTTATCTTTATACAGCATTTTCACCAGACCTTCTCTTGGTATACTTGTCATTTGTTACAGTCACCTGCAATATTCAGTGCAGTAAAATGCTGTACAGGTGTGTAGCCTAGAAGCTATAGGCTATACCGCAGAGCCCAGGTGTGTAGTGGGCTACACCATCTAGGCTGGTGTAAGTGCATTCTGTGATGTTTGCACAACAGAAAAGATCAGCAAACAAGGCATTTTCAGGACCTAGCTCCATCTTTAAGCAAGGCATGACTGTATGTACAATCCAAAAATCTAAAATCCGAAATGCTCCAAAATTTGAAACTTGTTTCTGAACTTCTTTTTAGAAATGGGGTTATGGCTACGTTGCCCAGGCTGGCCTTGAACTCCTAGGCTCAAGCTGTCCTCCCACCTCGGCCTCCCAAGGCTGGCCTTGAACTCCTAGGCCCAAGCTGTCCTCCCACCTCGGCCTCCCAAGGCTGGCCTTGAACTCCTAGGCCCAAGCTAACCTCCCACCTCGGCCTCCCAAGGCTGGCCTTGAACTCCTAGGCCCCAAGCTAACCTCCCACCTCGGCCTCCCAAGGCTGGCCTTGAACTCCTAGGCCCAAGCTGTCCTCCCACCTCGGCCTCCCAAGTAGCTGTGACTACAGGAGCTTGGCACCACGCCCAGCTTGAAACTTTCTGAGCACCAATGTGACACGTAGAAGCACTGCTCACTGGAGTAGTTCAGAGTTTCAGATTAGGCATGTCCAACCAATAAGGTTAAAGCAAATATTCCAAAAATTCACAGATTTCAAAACCCCAAAACCAACCAAAATCTGAAGCACTTCTGGTCCCAACTGTTTGAGATAAGGGAATAACCAGCCTGTATATAGGCTCAGACCTTTACAACTTCTAAACCTTTTCTCATATTTATGTAAATTTTTAATTCACAAATAAGATCCATACATAAAGATGTACTTATCCTAAGTATACAATTTAGGTAATTTTCACAATGTGAACACACTCATCTAAGCAGCACCTAGATGAAGGAACAGGACATCGTGAAGCCCCCTTTGTCAAGACCTGCCAGTCCCCACCCAAGAGTAACCACTATCCTGGCCTGGAACAGTTTTGCAAATGGAATCATGGTATTTTGTATTTGTCAACTTTAGCGCCACATTAAATCTGTAAGGTTTATCCATGACGTTAAGTATAATTGTAGATTGCTTGTTTTCTCTGTGGAAGAACACTCCATCATTTCACTACACCGTAATGTATTCATCCATCAGCTGTTGATGGGCATTTGGGTAGTTTCCAGTTTGCAGCTATGAGCATTCTTGTATACCTGTCATTCCTATTGAATACATGCTTAGCAGTAAACTTGCTGAGTCACAGTGTATGTCTATGCTCAGCTGCCGTAGCTACTGCCAAAAAGGTTTTCAGAGTAGCTGTAACAACACACACTCTGAGTGCAGAGTTTCTGGGCTCCATTTGTTCCATGTCCACACCAACACTAAGTATTAACTCAAATAGTTAACTGGCTTAAGGCTAAATTATTCAATATTTATTAGGCTCCAGCCTCTCCCTGAAAAATTTACAAAAGGATAGGTTTTTTTGTTAAGAAGATGAAGGCTTAGCTTACTTTCTAAACTTAAAGGGAAAAATGTTTTAATCAAATTATACACATTGCAGCCAGAATTTTCTAACAAAGAAGTCATCTTTATTTCTCCCTTTGCTATTAATAATATTTTCTGAAGCCACCATAAGTGGGAACAAATTCTCTGTACAAAACAAATCATGTGGCTTTCTGACTGCCCTATACGCCACGTTGATTACCTCAACTCTGAAGAGCTAAATGGTCTAAAACTCTGGGAAAAATCCAAATCAAGTGTTTGTGCTCAGCAAGAACCAAATGCATTTGGTCACTTCCATACAATATAGTATTGATCAACAGCCTTGAACAGCACGTGTGCTAACATTTCAAACAACAGCATGTTCCCTGGGGGGCTGGATCTTCCTCTTCATGTATTCCAGTCATGCTCAACAAGAGGTAATTAGAAAGTTTCTCATGAGTTATAACATTAAAAAATGTTTTTATGAAGCCAGTAAGTTGCAATAATACCTCTTCTGTCACAGTAGATGTTGTAATTACAATTAGTGTGCTTGCATTTCATAATTAGAAAATAAACTAATTTCTATTTAAATGCAATATAGGTATTTATAAACACCAGACCTTAACAAATTAGCCATAAGGTTACTGTTCATTAGGCAAAAGAATCAGCAAGCAACATCCCAGCGAGTCATAGCTTATTTGATGACTTGGAATTCACTGCTATGACACTGACCATGACAAACAGGTTCCTGGTTAGGGTAGGTACTGTGACTTGGATTAACTATCTTACTGAAAACAATGCAAAACGCCAGATAAAATCTAAATACCCTAAACCTTAAGCTCCGAAAACAGGGGGAGCTTTCAGACTAGTTTCTGAAGGAAACACTTAGGCAGAGGGTTGAGAACATGAGAGCATGGAGCTGACCGTGCCCAGGAGGCACTCAGCAACAACACAGCAGAGGTGTCCGTGGGACCCTGCACTCAGATCCTCCCAGCACACAGAGTTTTATGAGTCACCTTACACAGAAACAGGCACCTGCAGAGAGGGGATTATACTCTCAAGGTCAGGAAAAACTAGGTTCATTCGCCAACCCTTCCACACACATTCACGCTCCTGAAAACTGAGAAGGCTGCCCTGGGAAGTTACAATCTCAGACCTACACTGTCAGGAACTTACACACTGGGGACAAACGAGGCTGACCTGAAGCACTGTCCCAACTGGCAGAGTCCTCAGGTGCCCGGCAGAAGGAAACACGTTATGGAGAAAGGAATATCCACGCTGGATTTCAGGAAATGCCCTCTAACGAATTTCAGGAACAATGTCCAGGAAGGATAAACAATATTCAGGCCTCCAAGAAAACTGGAAGATTTGGGCATGAACAAGATATGACAGACACCGCAGACCAGAAAAAAGATGATTTTCTTTAATTGTACTTTAAGTTCTGGGCTACATGTGCAGAACATGGAGGTTTGTTACATAGCTATACACATGCCATGGTGGTTGGCTGCATCCATTCCCCCGTCATCCACATTAGGTATTTCTCCTAACATAGGCTATCCCTCCCCTAGACCCCCACCTACCGACAGTGCCCACTGTGTGATGTTCCCCTCCCTGTGTCCATGTGTTTTCACTGTTCAACTCCCACTTGTGAGGGAGACTACGTGGTATTTGGTTTTCTATTCTTGTGTTAGTTTGCTGAGAATGATGGTTCTGATATTAGAATTACCACATACACTGTAGAACTACATTTAATAAACATGAATAAATAAGTCACACACTAGGAGGTATCTACAGGGAACTGGAAATTATAAAATAAAAAGCAATACAGATTTGAAAAAAAAGCAGAATTTCTAGCAATGATAGACTTCTACAAATGAAAAATAACCAAAATTAGAAACTCAACAGCTGTACGTGGCAGGAGAAGAAGAACAGAACACAGAAAAAAAAAAAAAAGAAATAATATCATTTGGACTATAACACTAAAAAAGAAAAAGCTGGTATGTACAAAAAGTAGGAATTAGAAAATACAGTGAGAAAGTTTAAAGAACACATGATCTGAATTGCTGAAGGAGACAGAACAAGAGAGAGAGTAAGCAAAGATAATGGCAGAAAGTTTTCCAGACTGATGAAAAAGGACAATCCATAGATTCAAGAAGCACAGAGAATCTGAAACAGAGTAAGTAAAAAAGAAAGTTAAATTTAGTTACATCACAGTGAATCTACAGAAAGCCAAATCTACATCTCCTCCCCCAAAAAATGTTTTAGAAGGACACAAGGGAGAAAAAGAGAGATTTCCTTCAGAGGAAAGACTTGAGATGAACCACAGTCCTCTCAACAGCAACAATTCAGAACATAAGATAAAGAAATAACATCTGCGCAGTGCTGAGCAATAATATCAAAAATAACTACCAAACTGAAATGTAATGCTCAGCAAAATATCCCTCAAGGAAGAATAACTTTGTCAGACAGACAGTCTGCCACCAGCAAACGTAAGCCAAAGGAGACTATAAAGGACCTTCTGTAGTCAGAGATAAGCGAAGGCGGCAGTGAAAACTCAGAAGAAACGAAGCATACGAAAGTGGTAAATACGTGGGTACATGTAAATGAATGTGAACTACATTAAAGCAGTGATAACAAAGTCTGGTGGATATTTAAAAGACAGAAACAAAACAAGACATACTGAAAAACGCCGCAAACCACCACCAACAACATACATATCAAGGGGGACTGCACGGAGTTACGCAGGCTGAGGTCTGTATATCACCAACAGAAAAGAAAGTTTCTCTTCAACTTTAGCTTTTAATACATTAATATGCATGATGTAAATTTTAGGGTAACCAGTGAAAGAATATAAAGAGAATACATAAATGCCAACCTTACATAGGGAAAAAACTAAATGAAAGATAAAATATCAATGAAACAAGAGAGAGGAAGAAGAAAACAATGTATGACAAAGTTTGAAAGAATACAGTAGAATGAATCCGAAAAGACCAACAATTACACTGTGTAAACAGAGTACATGCTATGGTTAGAAGTCAAAAATTGGCCAAATTTTATTTATTTATTTATTTATTTATTTATTTGAGACAGGGTCTCACTCTGTCGCCCAGGCTGGAGTGCAATGGTGCAATCTCAGCTCACTGCAACTCTCCCTCCCAGATTCAGGCAACTCTCCTGCCTCAGCTCACAAGTAGCTGGGATTACAGGCATGCACCACCACACCCAGCTAATTTTTGCACTTTTAGTAGAGATGGGGTTCCACTATGTTGGCCAGGCTAGTCTCGAACTCCCGACCTCAGGTGATCTGCTCACCTCTGCCTCCCAAAGTACTGGGATTATAGGAGTGAGTCACCACGCCCAGCCTGGACAAATTAATTTTAAAATACTATATGATATTCATATTACAGAGGTCTAAAACATAAAAAGAGAGATGTTGGAAAGAAAAGATTGAAAAAAGATATAGCAGGCAAATATCAATCAAAAGAACGTTCACATGATTATGCTAAAATGGGACAAATTAGTGTAAGGCAAAAAACATTACTAGAGATTAAGAATGCCACTTCACAACGACACAAGGCTGATTTCACTGGATGACGTAATTTGAAATTTGAATACACCTAATAACATGGCCTCAAGATACATAAAACAAATATTGTCAGAACTACAAGAAATAAATGCACAATAGTAATAGTAGATTTATACACATCTCATTCAGTAATTTATAGAAAAAGCAGGCCAAAATTAGTAAGGATAAGATTTGAACAAGATAACTAATAAATTGCTCGATGGACATACATTGAATACTGCACTGAACAGCTATAAAATATTTTTTTTCAAACATACAGAATATTTACGAAAAAATAGCCTCACAATGGGCTATAAACCAAGTCTTGATGAATTTCAACATATTAAAATCACCCAGACTACATTCTCTAACTTCAAAGCAGTTAAACTAGAAATCAATATACAAAGATAACTATAATGTATCCATGACATTTAAATACATATATATTAATAACCCATGATTCGATAAAGAAAAATATAAAATATTTTAACTAAAAGATTAAAATTATATGTGCCAAAACTTGTGAGATGACACTAAAGCAGTATTTAAGAGAAACATAATCTCAAATGCATAAATTAGAAAAGAAATATGGAAAACGAACAAGCTAAATATTTACACCAAAAAGTTAGAAAAAGAATACAAAATAAACCCAAAGAAAAAGAAAGGAAATGAGAATTATTACAACAATCAAAACAAAAAGAAACAGAAGTGATTAGCAAAATGAAACAATGACATTCTAAACCATGTTTTATAAATTCAAATTTCTAAATCTGTATTTAATAAAAACCCAAAGTAGAGCTGAGGTAATTCCAAGATGTCACAAGCCAAAGAATATAGAATTTAAGTGAAGGATTTAATGCACAGACACACAAGTTAAGTGTGTTTGATGGGTGGGGGCAGAGGGCAGGGAAATATGTGAGGAGACAAACTGCAGATTCAGTTCTACAACAGTATCTACGTGACCATGAAGGTGTTAAAATTAACTTTCTCTTTACTTCATAATATTTTTAAGTGCAGTTGTGATTTCTAAATTCAGTACTTTTATTCGTTATCATGACAGGCAATTCACAACTCATGACTGACTGCTTTCTAAAATTTTCCCTACAGGGTTGGGTGTTCGAAATTGACGAACAGTTTCTTTCACATCAGACTCTGCTGAGTCATGCTTTGGACGTCCACGTAATTTGTTATCTGAAAGTGGTCACTATTGCTTGGGTCAAATGCTAAATGGGGCAGATCACTGGAAGCAGGCATAAGGCTGAGGTGCAGGAAACACATCGCCCCTTTACCACATCACCCATGCTTCAGTGAGGGGGTGGGGCAGGAGGAGGGCAGGAGGGAGCCATGTCCCTGCTGCACAGCAGCTTCTAGGGAAAGCCACTGCCTGGCAAAACCTGCTGCTGCTCCTTGCACCATAAGCTAGCTGTCTTCCTAACTGGCTCCTCTTCTGGGGGCCTTTCTGCAGAAAGAAAGGCAGAGGGGATTTCCTCCTCCTAAAGCCAACAGGCAGCTCACCTAAGGATCCTTCTAGGGCACAGTTTCTCAAAGGAGAGCAATTGTGCAACCCAGGGTACAATGTCAATGTGTAGAGACAATTCTGCTTGTCCTACTGAAGGGAGAGGAGTGGGGCTATCAGCATCTAGTGAGCAGGGGCCAGGGTTTCTGCTAAATATCCCACAATGCATGGGACGGCCCCATAGCAAAGAAATGTGCATCCCAAAACGCCTTCAGTGCCAAGGCTGAGAAAGCCGGCTAGGAGGGTTTGTACTAACAGTTACAACAAATAACCAGGCAAGAAGAAAGTACGCTGAGGGATAGGTGTGGACCAGGAAGGAAAGAGAAAAACAAAGAAAAACCCTTAGAAAGTCAACAAAGGGAAGGGATTTCCTATGTTCATCCTGCCAGGGTAGCAGGGTTCTGAGTGGTTATTTCATGAGAGGAACGTGCATCTATGAACCAAGCACTCTAAGCTAGGTCTCCTTATATACAGAATTACCAAGTAAATTTAAAAAGAACTTTTTTCAAAAGCTGCCAGAACTGACCGTAGAGTGATAGTCTTTCAATAAAACAGGGTACTGTATTATTGCTTCAAAAGCAGACAACGTGATCTTGATCAGTTCTTCTGACGCTGTCAGTCCTAGAAACACAGGTAATTATTATAGGTATTTATTTACATGTTCTAAATCGCAATATCAAAGTACCTCAAACACATAAAATGTTCCACGGTCTACTCACCTATGGCTCCATCTATGTTTGTTTCTCCTGAGTCTACAGATTTAATATGACTCTGAAAAGAACAAATATTTTAATAAATACAGTTTCAAAATAACTCTGAAATAAAATACAGGTAGTTTACATTTTGCCCAAAACTGTACCTAATGCTCTTAACAACTCATAGACAGTAATAAATACTCTACACATATTATAAATACTATTAGTTTTTAAATTACATTTAATAATATATGTAAATTATTAACTATAATCATTTTTAAATATACAAATCACTATCAATGAGATTTAATGTTGGAATACAGTCAGAGTTACTGTAAGCACTTGCAAAAGTGAGAATAATACAACTGATACATAGCCATCTCCAATAACATGCCACGCTCACACGTTTGCCGTATCGGTAGTTAGCTAGAATGGCATCTAACTAGGGGAGACTCATCTCAAAGGAAGGTCAAGCTTAGCTACCCTGAATACAAAGTGTGTCAAGTCAGCAGTTTTGCTCTCAAGGCCTGCCTTCAAATTTCACCACTGTTTTTAGTTCCTGCTAGATGCCTCTTATTCCAATTCCCTTCTTTGTGCTCCCATGCACCTTGCTAGTGTCTCCTTTGCAAGGTGACACCCCTTGCTGTCTGACAGGAAGAATTTCGTAGCTCGGCTGTGAGCTCTCTGAGGCCTCACCTCCCCGGACGAGGGAGTTTCCCAGTCTCTGACCCAATGCTCTGAACAGAAAAGGCATTCCATGAACACCATCTCAATGAAACAACCACTGCCATGCTAGGCAGAGCCCCCACATTACCGTCTGCAAGAACACTGCAACAGAGTTCTTACCCCTAATGAACAAAACCATACATATACATTATTTTATATATGGTAACAAATGGCAAATAAAATATAAGATGACCTTGGAGCTAAAAAATTACTAAGTATAAGCAATTAGCCCACAGTAGAAATTGGTCTAGTGCGCTCCAATGGGATGTCTTCAAAACATCTAATACAGCAGGGCGCGGTGGCTCACGCCTGTAATCCCAGCACTTTGGGAGGCCGAGGCGGGTGGATCACGAGGTCAAGAGATCGAGACCATCCTGGTCAACATGGTGAAACCCCGTCTC
>NW_016107444.1:4787363-4809935 GCF_001604975.1 Cebus imitator
AAAAAAAAAAAAAAAAAGTCAAAGGAATGAATAGACATTACTCAAAGAAGATATGCAAATGGTTAACTATGAAAAAAATGCTCAACATCACTAATCAGGGAAAGGCAAATTAAAACTATAATGAGATATCACTTCACATCTGTAAGAATGGCTATTACCAAAAAGATGAAAGATAACAAGGGCTGGTAAGGATGTTCAGAAAAGGGAACTCTTGCACACTGTTGAAGGGAATGTAAATTAGCACAGTCATTAGGAAAAACAGCATGAACATTCTTCAAAAGAATTAAAAATAGAAGTACCACATGATCAAGGAATTCAACTACTGAAATACATACATATGTTTTTCCAAAGGAAGTAAAATCAGGATGTTGAAATGTCTACACTCCCACGTTCACGGCAGCTTTCTTCACCACAGCCAAGACACAGAATCAACTCAACTGTCCACCAACAGAGGAATGGATCTCACAGACGTGGCAAATATACACAGGAAAACCTGTCATCAGCGGCAACATGGATGAACCTACAGGACGTTATGTTAAAGGAAATGTGCCCGGCACAGAAAGACAAACGTCATGCGGTCTCACTCACAGGTGGGAACTAAAACAGGTGAAGTCTGAGTGGAGAAGAGATGGTGGTTACCAGGGACTGGGGGTCAGGGGAAGACATTGGTCAAAGGATACAAAATTACATAGAAATAGGTATCAAGAGATCCTGTGTACACAGCGAGTATAGTTAATGAAAACTGTAGTCTTGAAAATTGGTAATAGTAGATTTCAAGTTTTCTCATCACAAAAACAAGGATGGGAGGTAACAGATACATTTATTAGCTCAATTTAGCCATTCCACAATGTATACATATTT
Source organism: Cebus imitator (assembly GCF_001604975.1). Lineage (NCBI taxonomy): Eukaryota > Metazoa > Chordata > Mammalia > Primates > Cebidae > Cebus > Cebus imitator. The sequence goes on from NW_016107444.1 coordinate 4,788,225, forward strand.
CAAAACAATCTGTTATACACAATAAATGTATATAATTCTTATTTGCCAATTTAAAATTAAATTTTAAAATGTTTTTAAATGAAATTTTTTTAAGTTATGGGAAAATACCTAAATGCAACCTAATTTTTTTTTTTTTTTTGAGAGAGAGTCTCACTCTGTCACCAGGCTCGAGTGCAGTGGCACGATCTTGGCTCACTGCAACCTCTGCTTCCCAGGTTCCAACAATTCTCCAGCCTCATCCTCCCAAGTAGCTGGGACTACAGGCATGCGTCACCATGCCCAGCTAATATTTGTATTTTTAGTAGACATGGAGTTTCGTCATGATGGCCAGGTTGGTCTCGATCTCTTGACCTCGTGATCCAACCGCCTTGCCCTCCCAAAGTGCCAGGATTACAGGTGTGAGCCACCATACCAGCCAAATGCAACCTAAGGTTTTTAAAAGTAGAATATGAATCTATGGATACAGAATAGTCTCAAATGTATTTGTATATGTCACATATACGTTATAGATACATAAATAATTGTTTCTACAATACAAACACATCTATATGAATAGAAAACATAAGAAAACAAGAACAAGTTAACAATGGTTGTCTCCTAGTGTAGAGTTATAATTTTATTTTTTTCAAATTTCACAGTTTTCTACAACTTTCTTTAATAACCATAAATAATTAAAATTTAAAAACTTAAAGACATTTATTTAAGGTTATAAAAGGTCTACAAAGAAACAAAATTGACTTTAAAATGAAGTTAATTTTTAAAAGTAGCAATGTATGCTTTTCATGATAATTTTGTTAAGATCATTTCACATAATTCCAAAATGGGCACATAACTTTTGCTGAATAAAAAACTCAGTGAGTGAGAGAGATATCTTTTCACTTCAACAAATCTACTTAAATGTCTATGAATCACTAAGTAAAAAAAGAGGACATAGCAGTGTTTGTAACAACAATCCCTTCTGTGTAATTCTCGTAAAAATATATACATAGGCCCAGTGCAGTGGCTCACTCCTGTAATCCCAGCACGTGGGAGACCAAGGAGGGAAGATCACAAGGTCAAGAGTTCAAGACTGTCCTGGCCAACATGGTGAAACCGTCTCTACTAAAAATACAAAAATTAGCCGGGCGTGGTGGTGCGCACCTGTAATCTCAGCTACTCCAGAGGCTGAGGCAGGAGAATTGCTTGAATCCAGGAGGCAGAGGTTGCAGTGAGCCATGATTGCGCCACTGCACTTCAGCCTGGCAACAGAGCAAGACACCATCTCAAAATTAAAAAAAAAAATTAAAAATACACACATACACACACACACACACAATACACCCACACACACACAATACACCAATGCTGGTGATGTGAACACACACACACACACACACAAAATACAACAATGCTGGTGATGTGAATGACAATTTTTGAGGCAGAGGTCACCGGCAAGGACAAGCGTTGCTTCCTCTGGGAACCTGAGGAGGTATGCTTCTCTGCTTCTCTGCTTTTTCTGCCGTTCACTTCCCTCGGGACTTTGTAACCACTCACATGCACTACCTTTTTCTTATATATATATATATAAAAATGTAAGCTTGACTAAATGCTGAAATTATTTATTCTTTATTATGAAGAATTATGAGATTCTTTTAACTCATTTCCTACCTTATATTTCCCCTATTTAACTCTTTTTAAATCCCTACTAAATATTTCATTCATTTATCAATTTCAATGTCTTTTGATGTATTTCTTCCTTCTCATTCTCAGTGTAACAGGAAGTAACGAGGGGGGAGTGAGGACGGCATTGGACATTCAAGAAGAAGGGAACATGGAAATAGTCAGCGGCTGATGTGAATTTTAAGACAGACCAGTTATTTGCATTGTCCCCCCTCCCCACAGCCATATTTAGCCACTCCGAGCAAGGCTAGGGTAGGTGGAGACTTAAATTTAACTAGCATTAAAATTTGCCAGGGAGCCAGGTGCAGTGGCTCACGCCTGCAATCCCAGCACTTTGGGAGGCTGAGGTAGGCAGATCACTTGAGGTCAGGAGTTCAAGAGCAGCCTGGCCAACACGGTGAAATCCCATCTCTACAAAAAACACAACAATTAACTGTGAGTGGTGGCACACACCTGTAGTCCCAGCTACTTGGGAGGCTGAGGCATGAGAATTGCTGGAACCCGGGAAGCAGAGGTTGCAGTGAGCCGAGATCTCTCTGCTGCACCAGCCTGGGAGACAGAAAGAGACTCAAAAAAAAAAAAAAAAAAAAAAGTGCCAGAGGAAGACAAGGAAAGATCGGGAATGGGAGCTCCGATCTATGTGAGGCGGGGTTAATGCTGGACCAGGCGCCCTAGGCAGAGTAAGAGAACGTGAAGCAGCAGAGCCCTAGTAGGGCAGGGTAGAAACAGCTAGAAAGCAGGTAGAAAGCAGGTAGGAACAATTAAGTCTCAAAGGAGCTGAAGGGCTGCTGGGGTGGAGAGAAAAGGAGCTGACAATCAGGGCTGGTGGACCGACAGGGGATGCTGACAGTAAGGTCAAGTGTTTGACCATGGGGGCAGCCAGCAGACAGGAAGACAGACAAGCTCGTGGGGAGAGAGGCAGCCAGGGAGCTGTGAGGCTGAGGCACTGGGAGACCCCCCAGAGGGATATCGAATTCCCCACCCATGACGCAGGAGCCGCAAGGAGAGGCTCGTGGCGAGCCAAGTGCTAAAGGAATGCTGAGGAACAAGGGCCAATGACCCAGGAATCTGCAGATGGCCACAACACAGAGGATGACACTGTATCTTCTCACAGCACAAGCTTTAAAGCGGGGAGTTTCAGCAGGGGAGCAAAAAAAAGTAGCCACCCCCTGGCTGGGGCCACTGGCTAGGGAGTGCGGGCAGTGTGTCACGCTGTGTTTCATTCAGTGCTCCACAGCAGGGGCTGAAATGAGCTCCTTCAGCAACCGGGATGGAAGAAGGACAAGAACATCTGCTGGCAACAAATAAGGAAATATATACTATCATCTTTTGAAAAATACAAGAGTGCACTATCTCTGGCTTTCCTGCAGCTGAAGTCAGTGTCTATCAACAAACCAGCATTTCTTTACATAAAAATCTACAGAGGGCAGGAAGCATGTGCTTCCGGAGTTATTTACTGTAGAAACGATCACCACCACAGCCATTTTACTTGTATAAACTAACGAGGCCAGAACTTAGACACAACAAAGTCTGCTTCCCCTGATCATTAATCAAAAGCATTTTCACAAGGACATAAGAAATGCAGTGAATGTTAGGTTAATATATATCATGAGCTCTTGAAAATATTTCCTTAATTCACTACTTCCGATTTCCCAGCCCAATTCAGCGGAGGACCAAAAGAAGCGTGCTATTCGCCAGAGAACTTCCCCAGAGACTAGACTGCTGAATCCTGGAGAGGGAGCCCAGCAAGAAGGCAGGCTGCTTCTGCCAGTAAGAAGTGAAAACAGCCATCATCAGCTGGGTATCCTCTTTTGCTAGGACTCTTTCAAAGCTTGATAATGGTTTAAAATTGCTCTGCTGAATTGTTTCCAAATGCTAGTCTCCTTAAAATATGAGACAACCAAAACTTCATTTTCCTCGGGAAAACATTTTTACAAAAAATTAATTCCTGTATTTATGCCTCCATACATAAGAAGTATCCTGAATTTCCACCAAAAAAAAAAAAACAAAAGTCTGTAGGTCAACTAGGCAAACCATGCCCTAGTGGCATGATAAAACTGAAGTCAACGGGAAGCACAGTTCCAACGCCCCGGCTCCAGCCTGCTCCTTAAGAACCTTCTGACACGGAGACATCACAGCAACCCTGGCTGCCACCTCCCACCCACCCACAGCAGGCCGGCAGCTTGTAGAGAGCTGCCTCAGTGGAAGCCAAGAAGCTACTGGATTGTTGCTACTGGATACAGCTTCTAAAAGTGGACTGAGGTTGAATACCCCAAGTAAGTCATACCTTTAAAATATAAAAGGCCAATATGCCTGCCATAAGACAACCGCTACTCCACAAGATACATTTTGAGAAATACTGAAAATAACATTATCTCCGGGTGTACCAATAAGTCTTTCAAAACACAATGCTGGGCAAGGTAGCTCATGCCTGTAATCCCAGCGCTTTGGGAGGCCAAGGTGTGTGGATCACTTGAGTCTAGCAGTTCAAGACCAGCCCGGTCAAGATAGTGAAACCCCGTCTCTTCAAAAAAATTATCCAGGCATGGTGGCACACACCTGCAGTTCCAGCTACGTCAGGGGCTAAGGAGGGAGGACTGCCTGAGGCTGGGAGGAGGGGGCTGCAGTGAGCCTGACTGTGCCACTGCACTTCAGCCTGGGTGACAGAGCAAGACTCTGTCTCAAAAAAAGAAAAAAAAAAAAAAGAAAAGGAAAAAAATACACAAAGCTAAGTATGTAAATATAATAGACTATTTCCTCTATGTCACTAGAACCAAATAAGCACTATGCTCTGGACAGTTTTACACGATCATTCTGTGGACTGGGCTACAGAAGATTCATAACTGTGCATCCCCACCACTACCACCAAAAAAAGGAGGGAGGGAAGGGGAGGGGAGGGGAGGGGAGGGAAGGGGAGGGGAGGGGAGAAGGAAGGAAGGAAGCCTTTCCCTAAAAAAAAATTTTTAATTATTAAAACTCAAAAGGCTTTAATATGCTAATTTGCACTGTAAATTTCTAAGGGTCTCCGAGCATCGGTAAGGCACTGTAACCTGAATAACATTTTTGCTATCTTCTGGAACAGTTCGCAATCCGTATGGATAACTAAATCCAGGTCCTGAATTTTAGTCAGTAATCCTCTCCCTTTACTAGCCCTCCACCAGTTCCAACAACGCTGAGTATGCAAAAGGTGAGCACACAGTTAAGGCCAAGCAACAAACACAATAAGAAAAGTAATTCAAGAATTCTGGGATTGGCCATGACTCAAACTAGGAAAACAGACTGAAGAGAGGCAAAAAACTCATTCTGTTTCCCTCAACTTCCTCCAATTGGGTGAGACTATCAAGAAAAAAACTGCTAAAATTTTTTCAATATCTTAATGATCTCTAAACCAGCCAAGTTATTTTCCATTCCTAAAAGTGCCTATATTGAAAAGACCCAACGGAGCAGCCGCAGAAGAGTCTTCATGGACACTCATGTGGTCTCCTCCCTTGTCTCTGAACAAAGAATTATAAGGAGCAGATGAGTTCTCCCTAATATTCGTAGAACTTATGAAAGCCCATAAAGACTTTTCTGTTGGAAAAACTTGGTAATTACTTAAAAACCTGAAGCATGTTCAGTTAATGTAGGCAGAAGAAAATACTACACATGAAAAAAAAAGAGAGGGAGAAAGAACAAGACAGTTATACCTATCCCAAACACACACCGTGCCACAATACTCCATCGTGGCTGCTATGACAAAATTACCAATGTCAGGCATCAACATGCCAGTGCGATGGAATGGCAAATAGAAAATCATAGTCATGCTAAAATGATGCCTATGCTGTACTTAAAAACAGGTAAAAGGACGGTGGTAAATACAAATTCTCATCATTTGCAATTTCATAAATGTGGTACCAAAATTAGGCTTTCTAGAATTCAGGATTCGAAGTACTCAAATGATAAAAATTTAAAACTGAGCACAAAGGGACCTCTACTCCATTGCTTCCTAAAAATCAGCACTCGCCACTCACCATTCACACTTACAAACATCACACGTCACCCTATGATTAAATTTCTAGACAACAATATTCTCACTTGTGTGTGGCAATCTTTTTAAAAAAAAATTCCAAACCAACAATAAAATTAAGATGCTGACTTCATTTTCACTAGTTACATCTATGGCATTTTGAAAATCTCTGTTCAGTTTATTATGACTACCAAAGCAAGCCTGGAGAAGCTCTGTGACAAACGTTTTCGCCTTCCCTCTGGATGGCCCCTCATTGTATCAATCATATTCACTGTAGCCACTACTGGCAAGGGAAAAACATAACATAATTCATGACCCGTGAGCTAAATAAAAAGACAATTTTTGTGAGCAAAAATGGAAGTGAAAAATAATACAGTGATTTCTCATTTCTACCTGCATCCTCAAAATTAAAGAAGCAGCTGAACTGAGCTTAGCAGAGAGAAATGCCAGCAGAAGAAGAGATGCTGCACATGACTAAATCCAGGTCCTGAATTTCAGTCAATAATTCTCCCCCCTGACTAGTATTACTATTTACTTCTGACAACGTAAGCCGAAATAAATAACAATGATAACGTGTTCCCAGCATTCCATGGTCACCAGTTTTATTAAATTTTTTCGTGATGTTCAATACCAAAATCCGTGCAAGTGCTTCTGCGGGCATATTGACCCTATTTGGGCTGTCTCTGAACAAAATACATTATCAGGAGAGAATGTGTTTTCTCCAAATGTCAAATTTTATTACAGTCAACAGATAAAATATTAAAAGGTCACTTCCCTGGAGACAAATAAATACCAAGAGGATTTTTATATTACCTCATTCTGACACCAAATTCCACAAACAGTAGAGGCAGCCACATTTTTATTAGAAACAAGAAAAATGTAGTGTTACTCACAAGAATAGTTCCGTAGCTGAAAAGAAACTCTTCTGTTACAACCCGAGGTCGAAATACCTGTGTGATGACAGTTTCTGTAGATTAAATTCTGGAAGCTATGTACAATTTTAGTTCAGTAAAAAATGGAAAGTGTTTTGAGTCAAGGATTCTCAGCTCCAGTTTACAGAGAAAAGAGGCACTGGTGCCCTTTTCCTCCTCCCTTCGATCGTACCTGTGAAGTCACGAGGTGAAGCACCACGGGTGTCAGGGGCAGACACAGCTTCAGCTGCTTCACTTGAACTGTCGATGGGTGTTTACGTCCAGAAACATTAGCCAAGGCGTTCAGAATGTCACCTGGGAAGCACAGCCCAGAGCAAGTGTGCAGGTTAAAACCACAAATACTTAGGAGCCACTGGTCATTGCTTGAATACTAATGGGACTTCTAAGGTAATTAGTGTCCAGATAAAATAGCAGATATGCTTATTCACAAGGATTGAAATCACAACAAACACTTATGACCTCTTGGAACAGAATGTGACACTCGGCAAACACGCTATCAATGAACTCAATGTCTCGTGGAAATGAAAAATAAAATTTAATAAATTATAATAGTTTTAGAAATTTTTTTGTTATTTTCCAAATGTCAATCATGAGCACTTGTTACTTTTGCAAACAAGAAAATATATTTAAATAATAAGTGAATGGATTACAGAACACGACCTACAACTTTAAGAAAACAGAATACATTGGGAGTAAAAAGAGGTCAATTCCCAAAACTTCTCATTGGATGATAAATACAAAATAAATAAAACTTGTTTGTGGATATCAGAATCTTAACGTCAGATCCTAAAACAGGATAAGTCCAGTAATAAAGAATTCAGCTACCAACTGACCAAATTATAGCCTTCAGGTTGGAGGTAAAAACGCCTACAATTCGAAATAAATTTTCAGAGGCTCTATTTTCAGTCATCACTAGGCAAAAATAACCTCCTAAGTATTAGTAAAGAGCAAAAAGTTACTGTCAGTTGGTCTTGAAGATATTTTCATTACTTTGATTTAATATTCTGAATTCCTGAATCTAAGTAATCTCTACTATAACAGCTTGGATCAAATTTAACATTCTAAACATTTCTGGTTTACAGCTACATCTGCTGGAAAAGCATGGAATGGGATTTAAGCCGTATGTACATGCCCCTTAGCTTACTTAAATTTCTGTAAAAACAATGAAATATGGTATTTCTTTAGCTGTAATAAACATCCTTTGCCAATCATCATTAGAGATTTTTATCTTAAGATAAATTTTCAAACCAAAGAAAGTTTCAAACTTTAAACGAATATCAACATTCTTTCACATTGCAGTTGAATATTTAAAATTAAAATCCATGCATGTTTGTTCTCACTTACTGTGGGCGTTAAAAATGATTACATGGCAGAAGAAAATGGAAAATAACACAGACTGAGGAGGGTGAGTGGGTGTGGAGGGATGACAAAGAAAAGTGGGTCAAAGGGTGTGAGCACACAGCAAGACAGAAGAATAAATTCAAACCTGACAGCAGAGCAGGCACTGCAGTTAACAAAAAGGTATTGTAGGTGGGTGCTGGACACCCTCGATGTCCTGACTTGATCGCTATGTATTTGATACACAGAACAACATTTGTCACATACTCTACAAATTTGTACAAATACAAGAAAATCTTGTTTCAGCAAGGGGAAAAAATAAACAAAATCTATGAATTTTTAAAGTTTTTTTTAACAATAAATAAATTTGTGGCTTTAATTCCAAGAGAAAATTGGTCTGATTTAGGCAGAAAAAAATCTTAAGAAAAGTTGGCCCCAAATACATCAGTCCAATTTTAAGCAATTAAAACACTTTTCTCAAATTGCCAGTTTACCTCAGATCACACCTTAATGTGACATTGTGTCATCAGGCCTCATCATGTCATTGATGCAAAACAACTACAAAAGCAGATAAAGCAAATTTAAATCTTGAAACTACACATTCATGAAAAGGTGTCTTTGCCTTCAGGAACAGACAAGTAAGAATTAAAAAAGAACTGGTGCCTAAAAGCCAGGTCTTAGAAAGGTGAGCAGAAACGGGGCCTGTGGACGAGACTCCGATTTACCCAGGATGCGTGGCAGCTCCTGCACGATGTGACAGATGAGAAGGTCCAGGCACTTGGACAGGTATTCATTGCCGCCTTGCTGCTCCTTGCCTGGAGTGGTCTTTCTGCTGTCTCTCTCGATGTACATCACCAGTCTACACGGAGGAAAGTGCAGAGATTACCTCTCACGATAGAACACTTGATAGCGTCTGTCCGAAAATGCCGCCACGGCGAGGGTCCTGGAGGGCGCCCGTCCAGTCATATTGATGTTCAGATTTGCAGCACAATTCGGGCACAATTTTTGCCTCGGAAAACTTAAAACATTTGTGGAGAAAGAAAATGGGGCAACTTTGAATTTCTCTGCTAATGTCCTGATTTCATTTGCCTTGGCCAATGAAAACAAACACCATTCTCCAGGTGATAAATGAAAGGCAAAGAGATGTGTGGGCAGAAGAGGGCTCCCTACGTCTCAGAGGTTCAAAGCAGAACCACAGGTTAACTGCACATTTGTTTATCATTAGCAGTGAACTTGCTTGGGAACCTGGATGATTCACATGAATTTCAATTCTCTCGGCAAACTGTGTACCTAAGTCCACAGAAAAGGTTTCATTTTAACAGCAGGTGATACAGATGGAAGATGCTAAATGCCTGGCTCTCACATGTCTCTTTACTGCTAGTGTTATGATGCCCCCTTTTAAAGTTAACTTACGTCTTCTTTGAAACCAGTGGCATTCTTCAGACATTCACTTGTGAACTAACCGCTTCCCACCCAGAACTAGGGGGTCTGCTGGCCCATCACCTTAGACATTTAAGATGTTACCACAAACTTTCAGGTCCTCTCCCCACTTTCTCCCCTTTGCTGGATGTAGTCATCATTTTCTCAAGTTCCCATTCCCCACAGCTCCCTCTTGGGAAACAAGTCCACGGATTTCATCACGCACAAGTCCCTTTAAGGCAATCTCCGTGGTCACTGTCATCCATCCACCCATTTCTGTTATTCTCACCCATCCAGCCAACTTTTACTTCTCAGAGAGAACTTCCAACCGATTCCCCTTGTAAACTGGAGTTGTACTCGTAATACACACACGTACGTAAAATGTATTGAAATCTTGACACTTAGCATGGATGTGGCTCTCTCAATAAATTTATTCACGTATTTGCATTTCAGTGTATTACCGTTCAGAACCCATTAGTGAACGTGTGAGGACAAACTCGAATCAGGAAGTTGGCCTTGATGCTGTATCCGTCAGTGAGCACCCTCTGTTCTAGTCGCTGATTATGTGGCTAGAGCCATAATCACCGTTCAACCTAGTTGTTCCTCATCCACCTTCAATCTGACTTTCTCTCTCATCGCTGTCTCTAAGGTCACACGACATCAAATCCGACGGGCCTTCATCAGCCTTCACCTATACAAGTCAGCAGCATTCAACACTGCTGCCACCCCGCTGCTCCTGTCACAACATCCTACTTTAGTAGTTTTCTTCTGGGTTTCCCTGGTTGTTCCTTCTCCGTGTCTTTTGCTGGTTCACACACTTTTCTTTTTTTTGAGGCAGAGTTTCACTCTTGTTGCCCAGGCTGGAGTGCAATGGCACAATCTCAGCTGACTGAAACCTCCACCTCCCAGGTTCAAGCAATTCTTCTGCCTCAGCCTCCCAAATAACTGATTACAGGTGCTACTGGGATACACCACCACGCCCAGCTAATTTTTTTGTATTTTTAGCAGAAATGGAGTTTCACCCTGTTAGCCAGGCTGGTCTCGAACTCCTGACATCATGTGATCTGCCTGCCTCGGCCTCCCAGAGTGCTGGGATTACAGGCACAAGCCACTGGGCCCGGCCAGTTCACGCTCTTAAATGCTGAAGTTTATCAAGACTGAGTTCTAGGCCCATAGCTATCCTCTAACTGTTTAACCCGGGCTATCTAATTCCTACCAATGATTTAAATTACCACTTTTCTATACACATAATCTCCCAATTATATATCTGGAGCTCAAACCCAGTCTCTAAGTTATATACCAATATATTCAACTGCTGACTTGACATCTGCTTTTAGCTGTCTTAAAGGCACTTCAAACCCCACATCCAGAATAAACGTCATCATCTCACCAAACCCGGCTGTCTTCCAGGGCACAGTATCCCACTGTTTCGCATCACTCACTACCTCATTAAACAAACCAGAAACCCAGGAGAGTCATCCTTAACGCCTCCTTTTCTCTCACTTCCCATATTAAATCGATTATTGAATATTCTTCAAACTCTTTCACTTCTCCACTCCAAACCAAGAGCGAGCGACCATATTCCCCCCTCCTGGCCTCTTACAATAGCCTTCCAGCTAACTAGTCCATCCGCTTCTCCTCTGTCATTCCAATCCTTGCACACCCTACATCTAAACTCATCTCCTCCCTTAGGTCACTCCCCTATTAAAACCCTTCCAAGGCATCTCACTGTTCCTCAGATGGGAGTCCTTAAAGCTCCCTGTCGCGACCTACAGGGCCTGGCCCCCATCACCTCCCCAGTTTCATCTTTCCTGCCGTCCCTCCAGTCACCCTGGGTTCTTTGTCCCTTATACACAGTACCTCCCCCCACAACAAGCCACTGCCTCTGCCTACATGGCTCTTCTCTTCTCACCTTGCCCATAAATCCACACGCATATTTCATAAATCGCTGCAGTCTCCGATGACTTCCTTAAGCTAAAGCCCTCTATGGTTCCATCTCATAGCATGGAGGAGCTACCCAGGTGCAATTGTATAAGATATTTTTGAGTATTTGATAATGTTTGCCATCCCAGTAAACTTAAAAATACCTAAGGGCAAGGACTATATCTGATTCTTCTCAGCATGGCCTTTCACTTCTGGGCACAGCTCCTCACTCTGATTAAGTGTTCAGTACGTATCAGCTGAGTCGGTAAATAATGCTGTTGAAACTGTCATAAAGTTCTATCTAGTTCTCTACCGCAATTCCTTGGTTCTCATTAATCCCACGGCCCGTTTCTTAATTCTGCTGTTTGCTGTGTGTTTGCTTAAAATTTATACCACTGGATTACATAAAAATAAAAAAACTTTCACCTAGAAAAAAACACCAGAAGCGAAATCAAAAGACCAACTGGAGAAAAGACTTTCCATTCCATATCACAAAAGGTTAACGCCGTGTATGTGTACACACATATGCCCCTAGATAATAATTAAACAAAGACTAGCAAAACAAGAGGAAAAAATGAGCAGGGACTAGGAAAAGGCGCTACACACAGAAGAAAATATAAAGGGTTCGAGAAAAAGACGCTCCATTTTGCTCATACTGAAAGAGATACACATAAAATGGCATATATTTTTACCGCATGAGACCAAAACTCAGAAAATTTGAAGACAAAGAAGCCATCGAGACCCTGGGAATACTGACACTCTAGCACATTGCTATTGGATACGAAATCAAGTATGAATCCCAGGCAGGAGGGAGTGAGCTGGCAACATCTTGAAAATTAATAATGTACTAATTTCACCCCTAGGAAGAAAGTATTCTATAGATATAATTGTACATATATGACATGATACGTACATATAGTTTGCAATTTATAACATCAAAACATTGGGTTGGAAGGTATCTAGCAAAAGGGGACTGGCGAAGTAAAATATGGTACATAATTAGAATGTGGGTATCAAAAAGAAGCAGCTCTTCATACACGATATCAAAAAACCACAAGATATCTTTTTAAGTAAAATAAGGAAGGTTCAAAATAGAAAACTTTTGCTTATATAAACAGAGAGAAATAATCAACATTCATATTTGCTTAGATTTTTTAAAAATCCAGCAGGATAAATGAGCTAATAACGATGCTTAATTTTACATGGTGGTAATCTAGGGTAATGAAGTACAGGTGAGAAGTTTTCACTTTGATTTTTTTTGTTTTGTTTTGTTTTTTTTGTTTTTGAACCATGAGTAGACATTACCTACTCAAAGCTTTCAGTGTAAGTTATTTTTCTTTTGAGGCAGAGTCCCACTCTGTCACCCAGGCTGGAGTGCAGTGCCACGATCTCAGCTCACTGCAACCTCTGCCGCATGGGTTCAAGCGATTCTCCTGCCTCGGCCTCCTGAGTAGCTGGGATTATAGGCACCTGCCACCGCACCCAGCTAAGTGCTGTATTTTTAGCAGAGTTTTGTCATTTTGGCCAGGCTGGTCTTGAACTCCTGACCTTGTGATCCACCCACCTCGGCCTCCCAAAGTGCTGAGATTACAGGCATGAGCCACCATGCCCGCACAATGATTTTAAACATTAAGTGATATTGTTGTCCTACAGACCCTTTTTAAAAACATTTTTTAGGTGATTAATGCTTAATTTCCTAGGATACCCTACCAAATAATAAATGCTGAGTGCAAGGCAAACAGACAACCACATTTGTAAGATTTATGCTTTCTCACGGTGTCAAGTGTCAGGCTGACTTTACAAAAGAAGCAAACCGACAGTGCTCCAGCAGTACCCCAAAACTTTACTGTGGCTGTGTCCATTACGATTCCTGGATTCCTTCCTTCAGCAGGGTCAAATCTTTTGCTTTGACTATAACGAAACAGAGATGCCAACCAAACTTGGAAGCAATTCTCAGCTGCTGCACTTCCTGACAGTGTGATCTTGTACAAATTAAGCTCTTACAAACTTCAGTTTTCTAATTACAAAATGAGATGAGAATTCCCGCCTCACAGGACGGCTGTGAGGGAGTCAATGCGTATGTAAATACTCAAGAAGCCGTAGCTGCTACTATCAGCACCCACAGCCTTGGGATACGGCTTTCTTGAGTGCACAGATCTTAGGAGAAAATCCCTAGAGAAGGCTAACGCTCCACTTCTCATCCCATTCTGAGTCACGAATCACCATGGTCAAAAGCCCTGCCCCACTTCTGCATTTGAAGCACTGCCTCAACTTACTAAAATGAAGGAGAGCCGGACATCTCTTCAGAGATGAGATAGAATTTGATGCCACGAAAATTCTTCTACTCCTTTTGATATAGGAAGAACAGAAACATATTCTTTAAGGACGTAATTAGGTTTGTCTTCATTAAACACGCAGAATATATAACCGCTTATTTACCCATCATTCTACTGAAAGACATGATGGGTGCTTTCAGCTTTTGTTCTCAAAAAAGCAATGCTTGAGGAACACTGCTTTATCTGTCTCCTGGTGCACATGTGCAAGAGCTGCTAGGGTGCACAGGAATAGAAACTCAAGCATTCAACTCCACAACCCTGCCAAACTGGCTTCCAAAGTGGTTGTCCCAATTTATTCCCACCAACAGTGCATGTGTTCCCTCGGAGTTACAACCTCACCAATCCCTAATGGTATTAGATTTAATTTCTACCTATCTAACTATGGGGTCTAAAGTGATACCTTGTAGTCTTAATTTGAATTCTCATAATTATTAATGACAGTGAGAATATTTTGGTAGTTATCTGCTGTTCATGTTTCCTCTTTTCTGAGGAAAATGAGAAAATATGAAAAGAGAAAATATGAAAAGAGAAAATATGCACAGCAAATCCCTGAAAATGCCTATTTCTGAAACGCCTGTTCAGGTCTTTTGCCCCATTGGGTTACTGATCTTTTGTTATCGATTCGGAGGTCTGGATCTTTTCTCTTCTTTCTCCTCGTCCCCTTCTTCAGCCTCTTTCTTCCTTCTTCCCGTTTCTCCTTCTCTTCCTCCTCATGTCTTTCACACTGAAGTCCTCAATCCACTGGAAACTGATTTATCATGTGGACTGAAGTGGGAATCTAATTCCAACGTTTTTCCAAGTGGACGAGCATTTGTCTGATACTGTTTATTGAAAAGTTCTTTCTAAAACTAGGGGTGAGGAAGGAGGAGTAAAAGATCAAATATCTGACAAAATCTGATTAAAAAGTAGTTTGAACCTTAAATTACCTCCTTTAGCCAATATATGTAGGTAACTACCACCAGGCTTGTGTTCAGGCAAAAGTCTGAATATTTATTCTCTAGAGAAAATAAAATAAAAGCCATCTGGACTGGGAAGTAGCAGACCAAGTTTAAGAGACGACTACTAAACTGCAAATAGGGAGACTGGGTGGATTCACACACAGCAAACACTGAAACTTCAGCCCCCTGGGTCCAGTGGGCTCCTGGGACCCTGGCAGCCTACTCATTTCCTCCCAAGCACGCGACTGCGACACTCTTCACATGTTCTTCTTTGGCAAAACTAAATAGCCCAAGAGAAACAGCCAGAGATATTCATGCTGAACTTTACATTAAACATGCCCGTACAGATGATCCTAGTGTGAAGCTCAAAGTCAACATTCACCAACATACTGAGAACTTCTAAAAATAGGCTGTCAATCCTTCAACTCTTAATCATAAGGAGATGAAACATTACCAAATAGCTGAAAGCCTGGCTTATCTGCTCTATATTTATGTCTGCTCATATTCATCCACATTCTTTTTCATTGCTGTGTAGTGTTCCAGTATGTGAATATACGGTAATTTTCTTATCTATTTTGTTGTGGATGAACATTTGGGCTATTTCAATTTATGAACAGGGATAAGCACAACTAATGCTGGATGCATGCAAACATTTCTATTGGATACACACTTGGAAGTAAAACTGCTGTGTCACAACGCATGCCTCCATTCTGTTTCATAGACACTGATGAACAGCTTTCTAAAGTGATCATTATGTTGATTTATACTCCAACAGGTAGATAGAAGAATTCAGGTTCTTCTACATCCTTGCCAAAACCCCACATTATCAGACTTTTAAATCCTAGCCATTCTGGTGGGCACACATTGGTACCTCATTGTGACTAAACTAAATTTTCCTGATGACTCGTCAGGTTAAGCATCGTTTCAGGTGTTAATTGGCCACCTGGAGGTAGCCAGTTTGTGAAGTGCCTGTGCAAGTCTTGTGCTCATTTTTCTATTGGGTCATCTGTCCGATTTTCCTTGATGAAACAGGTGTGTACACATTTCTCTTGAGACCACTAATGATGATACTTGTCATTTATATATGCCTCTTACTCTGTGGCTTATGTTTCTACTCTTTTAGTCATGCCTTTGAGTGAATCATCATTTTAAGGTAGCCTAATTTATCAATATTTTCCTTTCTGACAATGCTTTTGTGTTCTGTTAAAAAAAATTTTCCATCTACACAAAAGTCATGAAGATATCTTCATATGCTATCTACCAGAAGCTTTACTGCTTTACCTTTACAAATTTAAACAGAAAATCATAAAATCTACCTGTATTGATCTTCGGTACAGTACAGCTTAGGAGTAAAGTTTTCATTTTTCCTATATTGATATCCAAATGGTCTATTACCATTTATTGTAAAAAAAAAAAAAAAAAACACCACTTCCTCACTCTTTTCCTCTGTATCTCTCCAGCACTTCTCCATGTCTTTTATACCTCTGTCTCTCCACACTGATCTCAGACTTCTGCTACATATTATTTCTCTGCTTAGGTCAGTCTAATCTGTTAACCAAATCCACAGAGTTTTTACTTAAAACTCAGTTACTGTATTTTTTCGTTCTAGAATATCCATTTGGGTTTTTTTAATAGCTCTAGTTCTCCACTGAAATCTTTAATCTTTCAAATTCCTTGACTATATTAATCACAGTTATTGTAAAGTCTGTATCTGATAACTCCATTGCCTGTATTCCCTGAGGATGCTGTCTCTCTTGTTGATCTTACTGCTTTTATTCATCTTATCCTGTCTCCTCATAGGCCTGATTACTTTCTGTTGAGAATTAGACTCTATACCTGAAAACCAGGGAGATATTCTGAGGTCTGGAGTTAGGGTTAGACCTATCCACACAGGATTAACATTTGCTTCTGGAAGGCAGCTAGAACACCAAACAATCTAGATCATCTTAATCCAAACAGAGACTGAGATGACTCAAAAATATGCTTCTCTCCCTGTCTTAGGAAATCCTCTATATCAATAACAGCTACCCCAGAAACAGAAAATAGAAATGTTATCTTTTGGCAGTCAGGGAATCCCAAAGAAATCCTCTCCAAATGTGCAGAGTATTAAAAAAAAGCAAATTCACACTTGTCTATAAGGAATCAGTTTTTCTCTGAAGTTTAAATTATCCATTATAAAATTTGATAATGTGTTGCTTAACTACCATGGTTTGAAATATCTTTTACTTGAGGCAAAAACTATTCAAATCATTTTCAAACACTAGTACAGACTGTTAATACGTAAGAAAATATCCATTACATCTGCTGGGGGAAATAAAAGACTAATGGGATCCATAACAATATAAACCTAACTCCAGAATGATGCTCCATTTCTTCATGCTGTCCCCAATGCCTCCCCATTACAAGATGTGTTTTCACAGGCTACCGTAGAATAAACTGACTTTACTGACAAGAGAACATTATTTTCTAAAAGAATTCACATTCTATAAAGGAGATAAAATGTGGAAACATTTGAGCACAGCGTCCACAAATACTTCACAAGCATTCTACCAAAGGCAGCAAATGCTATTTCTCGGTGTTCTACAGGGTGTATCAAGTTAAAGAGAGAACACAGTGAATAGAAATCCAAATAAACTGCAATAAACAACATCAATTCTCCTTTGTGTCCCTGACTATCTTTTTTTCTGTTTGTTTAATGGAGTCTCGCTCCGTCGCCCAGGCTGGAATGCAGTGGCATGATCTCAGCTCACTGCAACCACCACCTCCTCCTGGGTTCCAGCGATTCTCCTGGCTCACCTGGCAGCTGTGATTACACGTGCGCCACCACACCAGGCTAATTTTTGTATTTTTATTTTGTTTTATTTGTTTCATTTATTTTTTGTATTTTTAATAGAGACAGGGTTTCACCATGTTGACGAGGCTGATCTCGAACTCCTGACCTAAAGTGATCTGCCCGCTTCTGCCTCCCAAACTGCTGGGATTACAGGCATGAGCCACCGCCCCAGCCAACTATCTGTAACAGTATTATTTCTCCCCAAAACATACCCGTTCCCAAACTACTGTCACTCCAACCCCTGCATTTCTCTCCATTTATCTCCCTGATTCATTCTGCCCAATCTGACCACAGTTTTCTTACTCTTACCACCACAGGAATCCTATGCTTAATAAACATACATCCGCCTTTAGGTAACTCTGATCCGCCTTCTATTAAGACCTGCTGCTATGCCTCCATGATTCTAAGGCCAAGCTCACCAAGTCCTCTGTGTATATCTACACCGGTACAATGTCTATGGCAAAACGAGTTGACTGAGTGCAAGGAGGACGTTATCAGTTTATTCATTCAATAAATAAACGGTGTCTACTATGTGCTAAGCATTTTTCTAGTTAATGTATATACAACCCATGGAGTGTATATTCAAGTGCAATCAAACAGACAGCAAATAAGCAACTGGAAAATAGCTTAGGTGGTGACAAGTCCTATGGAGAAAATTACAGAAGAGTAAGAAAACTAGTCTCTTGCCAGAGAAAACCTCTCTGACAGGATGTCAGCTAGGCAAAGACCAGAAGGGGTAAAACAAGCATGCAAAGTGGACAAAACATCCCAGATAATTGGTAAGCCACATGCAACATCCTACAGGCAGACCCAGGCTTGCTGTGTAGCTACAGCTTGGCATAAGAAAGATCCAAGAGGTAACCAGGCTCCAAGCCACGAAGGGGCTTGCATGCCATGGTAAGAAGCTTGAATTTTACTCCCAAGGAGGCAGGCATCATCTGATACGTGGTTAAAAAAAGAGAAGCAACTTGTAACAGTTTGGATGAAAAGTCATGGCGGCTTTGCTTAGTGTGGTAGTGGGGAAACGGTGTGAACTGATGAGATCATGGATCTCTTTTCATAGTACAGATAATTAGATTTGCTGTTGATTGGATATGAGATGACGACGGACCAAAATGATAACAGTGGGAGCTGTAAGATGTGGTTGGATTGTTTTTGTTTTTAAGGAACAGCCATTAAGATGAAGAGTGAGAAAAAAGAGAAATCAAGAATAATTCCATGCAACTAAGCAACTGGAATAACAGAGCTACCATTTACTAAAATAGATAAAGACTGCCAGAATAGCAAGTCTGGGGCAGAAAAACATGATCCAACATTAAAGTTTCCGTATCACATGGAAAGTTGGTATGTAAGTGTGAGTGTGAGAAAAGGCTTGGGCTGATGAAAGTAATCTGAGAGTAGCCACAGATGGATGGTATTTAAGGCAATCGTCTTGGTCCATCTGTGTTGCTATAAAGCAATACCTGGGGTTGGGTAATATAAAGAAAATAATGTGTGTTTGGCTCATGATTCTGAAGTCTGTAAAAGTTCAAGATTGAGTAGCTGCATCTGGCAAGGATCACAGGCTGCTTCCACTCATGGTGGAAGGCAAAGGGGAGCCAGGGTGTGCAGAGGTCACATGGGAAGGGAGGAAGCAAAAGAGAGAGGGGGTGGGTACAGGTTCTTTTTAATAACCAGCTCTGGCAAGACCTAACAGAGTAAGGACAGTCCCCAGTCATTCATGAGGGATCCGTCCTCACGACCCAAACACCTGCGATTAGCCCCACCTCCAACACTGCAGATCAAATTTGGAGGTCTGAGGAACGAGCGTCCAAACTCTAGAAGCCATTAGATTAAATGAGATCACCTGGGGAGTGAACGCCCAATGACTGGGTCATGGAATTACTAGAAAGGCTAAGACGATGAAGAAGGACCAGCAGAGGGAATGAGGAAGAGTGACGAGTGAAAAGTGAAGAAAACCCAAAAAAACTGCCCTGGGTGTCACGAAAGTACTTCAAGAAGGAAGGCAGTGGAATTCTAGTTTCTGGTAAATGTGAATTAGGTTATTCAGACAGACATCCCTACTATAAATCAAACAAAAATGAAAAGACATATATATCCACTTAGCATATAAGTATACACATATATAATGTATATCCACTTGATACATAATCACACCAAACTACTGTGGCTTATAAACAAACACGCAACGCCTACGATGACTGTCTGATGTCATGTAAGAATGTGCAGTTTTATAGTGACGTCACCAAGATGGCTGACTGGAGGTGCCTGATACTCATGACCCCAACTCCCACAAAAAAAGACCAGAACAATGAATTAATAACTCCATTTTGACTCAAGTATCTGAAGGAGAACACTGAAGTACAGTGGCAGAGTGGAAGACTCAGACGGCCGGGCGGAGAAGGAGTGCAGACACCCTGCTCTCTGCCACCCTGTCTCCCCAGCTGGGATCAACTCAGAACCATGAGGAAATTCCCCCTACAAGAAAAAGGTAAGCGTGGAGCCCCCAGTAGCTCCTATCAACATCACAAAGACCTGCAGTTTTTGTTGCCGAAGAATCTTGCACTCCTCATGGGCCCCAGTCCCTGCTGAGGAAGCTGCCCGGAGTCCACATGGCTACACCGTGCCAGAGAAGAGGCTGACATTGTGCCCTATTTTCCCCCGCCCCAAGCTGCCGCTGCACAGTGCCATCTTGACACTGGGGCTGCTGCGGGAGTGTTCCTGCCCCGGGAGCCAACAGCCACTGTGACTCCCCACCCTAAAGGCTCCACCGCACTCAACAGTCCTGCAGCCCCTTGGAGCAAACAAGCCTGCCAATCTGCTCCCACAGGAACAATGCCTGATCTACCATGTAACAAATTCCATTCCCTCTTGGCATGACACCAGACACAGCTTGTTCCACCTCCAAAGGTAGGGAAGCAGCTGAGCCGCCAGTCAGCCAGCCCTGCACTCCCTTGGTGCGGTGCATGAAAGGGCCTGCCACCCCTCCCTCAGGGAAGCAGTCCAAGCTGGCAGACCAGCTGCCCAAACTCCTGCAGCCCAAGTCGCTGAGGAACTCACACACATTGTAAACACTGACTATAGCCGAAGAAACTACGCAAAGACTGCACTACTGCACCTACTCAACACCAAAGCTAACAAATCCAACACATAGGACGGATTTTCAAAATTAGATTAAGTGTGTTTTCTGACTATAATGAAATAAGACTAAAAATCAGTAACAGGAGGAACTCTTTAAGCTATACAAATACATGGAAATTAAACAATATACTCTTGAACAACAGAAGGGTCAAGGAAGAATTTTTCTTTACATTTAAAAATTTAAAAATTCTCTGATACAAATAAAAATAGAAACACAATATACTAAAACCTATGGGATACAGCAAAAGCAGTTGTAACAGGGAAGTTTAGAGCAATAAATGCCCACATCAAAACATCAGAAAGATCTCAAACAACGTAACATTACATATACTTCAAGGAACAAGAAAAACAACAACCAACTAGACCCAACATCAGCAGAAGAAAAGAGGTGCCACAGAGCAGAAATAAATGAAATGGAGACTTTTTCAAAGTACAAAAGGTCAGCAAATAGAGTTGGTG
Source organism: Cebus imitator (assembly GCF_001604975.1). Taxonomy (NCBI): domain Eukaryota; kingdom Metazoa; phylum Chordata; class Mammalia; order Primates; family Cebidae; genus Cebus; species Cebus imitator. Next base: position 4,809,209 of record NW_016107444.1, read on the forward strand.
CTTTGAAAATATAACAAACGTTCGGCAGACAAAGAAAAACAGAGAGAAGATTCAAATAAATGAATTCAGAGATTTTAAAAAGTAGACATTACAATGGATGTCACAGACTAAAAAGAATCATAAGACTATTATGAACAACTATACACCAAACAGTTGAAAAATCTGTGAAAAATAGACAAATACCTGGACACAGTCTATCAAAATTGAATCATGAAGAAATAAAAAGTATGAAGAGACCAATAATAAGACCGAAGCAGTAATAAAGTCTCCCATCAAAGAAAAGTCCAGAGCCTGAAGCCTTCACTGCTGAATACTATGAAACATTTAAAGAAGAACTAACACTAATCCTTTTCAAAGTACTCCAAAAAACTGCAGAGGAAGAAGTCTTTCAAACTCATTCTACATGGCCAGTATATCACCCTAATAGGAAAACCAGAGAAGGAAACTTTAGGCCAATATCTCCAATGAAAAGTCATTCACCATAATCAAGTGTAATTCATCACAGGGATGCAAGGATGGTTTAACATATGCAAATCAATAAATGTGATGCATCACATTAACAAAATCAAAATGATTTCAATACAGGCAGGGAAAACACTTGATAAAAGTCAACATCCTTCAAAATAAAAACTCTCAACAAATTAGGTATAGAGGAATGTTTGTACCTCAACACAATAATGGCCATATATGACAAACCCACAGCTAACATAATACCTGAATAGCAAAA
>NW_016107444.1:4810550-4824813 GCF_001604975.1 Cebus imitator
AAAAAAAAAAAAAAAAAAAAAAAAAAAGAAGAAGAACAAAAGCTGGTGGCATCAGACTACCAGACTTCAAAATGCACAGTTTTAATAACCGAAACAGCATGGAACTAGCAGAAAAACAGACACACAGATCAATGACACAGAATGGAGAACACAAAAGTAAATCCACACAGTTACAGCCAGCTGATTTTCAACAAAGATACCAAGAACACACTTTGGGGAGATGGCAGTCTCTTCAATAAATGAACCTGGGAAAACTGGGTATCCACATGCAGAAGAGTGTAGCTAGACCCCTCACTCTTACCATATATAAAAATCAAGCCAAAATGGATTAAAGACTTAAATTTAAGATGCGAAACTATGAAACTACTAGAAGAACACACAGGGAAAGTGTACTGTAACTACAACAATAAATTAAATATTTACCATCACAGGTAAACAATCATCTACTTCAATTCATTTAAAAATTTATATAATTACCATGTTTTCCCCTTTAAAAAAACTTACTTTTTAGACATTTCATTGAAAAATTAGGCTTTCATATAATCAAGATTGCCTTGAATTCAACTAAACACAAATGTTTTCTTTTTTTTTTTTTTTTTTTGAGACAGAGTCTCGGTCCTGTTGCCCAGGCTGGAGCGCAGTGGCATGATCTCGGCTCACTGTAAGCTCCGCCTCCTGGGTTCAAGCAATTCTCTTCTCAGCCTCCCAAATAGCAGGGATTACAGGTACCCGCCACCACACCCGGCTAATTTTTTTGGACTTCTAGTGGAGATGGTTTCACCATGTCAGCCAGGCTGGTCTTGAACTCCTGACCTCAGGTGATCTATCCACTCAGCCTCCCAAAGTGCTGGGATTACAGGCATGAGCCACTGCGCCCTGCTACATGTTTCCATAAAATTGTTCCAGCTTCTGTGTGGAAAATGTATTATTGAGTCAGGGGGAGTTGAAAGACTAGACGCAGGAGGCCAGTGTCAGAGGAGAGAAGAGATGCTGTTGGCTCGGTTGGGGCCGTCTAGATGGAAAGAAGTAGATAAGCAGGGGACCATCTTTTGGAGGAAGAGAGTATATGACTTGTTTATTAACTGGATGAATGATAAGAAAACAATACGGGTTACTCAAAAGTTTGGGCTTGTGTAACTGGATAGAGTCTGGTTGAATGTTTTTGACTACTACCGAGTAACTGGATAGAGTCTGGTTGAATGTTTTTGACTACTACCGAGTAACTGGATAGAGTGCTACTGAATGTTTTTGACTCCTAGTCTGGAGGTAGGATGGAGTTGGGAAGCATATTTGATTTGTATATGTTAAATTTAAAACTCCTCTTGGGCATGCAACTGAATATGCTAAGACAATATAAGCCTGGAGTGGAGAAAAGGTCATCTAAGCGCATATCAGCACATAGTGTCTGAAGCCACAGGATTAGACGAAATCACCTAAGGACAGTGACGAAAGAGAAAAAAAGAAGGCTCAGCACATGAAGCAGAAAGCAGAAACCAGCAGAGAAGAGACTGACGTGGGAAGAAGGCAAGGAACGTACATCAAGCCCCTATTATGAACCCTAAAACTACAAAGGTAAACTCCAGTTTAAATTCCCAAGTGGAATCAAAGCATTCTACTTCCCTTTTTCACATATTCCCAACGGAAAATCACATTAGCCCTAAAAACAAGAAATTGTACCATTCAGTCAGAACTTCCAAAACTTCTTAACAGTGATGGTACAGATTAAATGGATTGAGAGAGGGCCCAAGAACAGGTGAAGGAAAATGCTGACCGGACAGTAGGCAGAACCCCAGCAGCACCTCAAGCCCAAAGCAGCAAGGGGACAAGACACATTGAGGCTTTAGCGCTGATGGGACAACATGAGGTTTCTCGACCCTGTGAACAAAGGAACTGGGTCCCAGGAAACCTGGCACAAAGGTCATGTTACCTAAAAAGAAAGGGACTGCAGGGAGCCTGAAGGAAGGACATTGTTTAAAGGAAAGAAATGATTTGATGGAAGCGGCATTTGGGGAATATTAACTGACAGTGGCTAAGCTAATGAATGCAAAAAGGAAGACAAACAGGCAACTAGGAGTTACAGGTGTGCAGGCGAAGAGGCAAAACAGAAAGAACACAAGAGAGAAGAACTGACTGCTTGGAAATGGTTAGGAGTGGAAGACACGTTCCAGGAGTGTATGTGGAAAGAATGACCCGTTTACAGTGTGTAAAGTCAGTTATACAGGCTTCAAACATTAAGAGTTCACCCTCCTTGCTTTGACTTAATTAAGTTTCTCCTTGAAGATGCCACCACACCAATGCCCCTGGGCCACCCTTACTCCCTTCGAGTTCTACCGAGGTCTGCGTGCCCATCAGTGGACTATTCCACTGCCTGTTTCTACTTCGGATCTTCTCATGCGCAGGATGCTACTAGAGTGACATGTGAACTATAGACATCCATCCCATTTGAATTCATGCTGGTTCCGTACTGAGGCCACACGCTGTTTACAGACTCACAACACTACAGTTTCTCCTTGCTTCACTTCACTCTAAGTCCATTTTTATCTCTTTAATGCATATTCTTTAATTTATAACTGTTGTTTTCCCCCATGCAGAAACAATTTGTACTTTAAATAGGGAACAAATTTTTCCTCTCTTCCAACTCCCTGCCAGAATCCTCAGCAAACTCATCATCCAATTCAAAGCCTCTGTTTGTAATTAAAGCTTTGTCTCTCAGCTTATGGTGGCCAGAGGGTAAATAAGTTTGGGTCCAAATTCAAATCACAGTGACCCCAGCGCACCTATAGACCTGCTCTGTAATTAGTCCTTCAGTTCCTAAATATATAACTGGGACAGACAACTTAGCAACTAGAAGAATGCATATGTTGGCTCTCTGGTCTACCTCCACAGAAGCAGGCTAGTGTGGTAAGAAGAGGTAAATGGAAGTCTGGAACATCCCCTCTCTCGGATGCCATGTCAACATAAAGCCAAATCATAAAAATCAGTGTCAACAGCAAAAACTTAAAACATGTAAGGGTGATAACAGCTATCATTTCCATTTAAACTATTTGTTCAACAAAACAGATTGTACTGGAAAAAAAATAAAAATACATAGTCTATTTGGCCCTTACAACATCTTAGAATGTGACTGCGGTGGATCTTGAAGAATGACAGCAGATGATCCAAAATGCAAACATGTGACTCCAACTGCAGCTGCGATTTAAGATGTAGTATTTCTACTGGAGCAAATCATCACAGCCCTGGCTTCTTGGGTACCATTGACTTCACAAAGGTTCATTTCTCCGTGTCAACTTGGAAGATCCACCAGCATGAGCCTGCTGTTGCCCATCAGGGCAAACAGTTCATGGTCACTGCCTTGCCTCAGAGCTGTGCTAACTCTGCTACTCTTGGCCCTAAAACACTCTGCAAAGATCTGGATCACCTTGACATCCCGCCAGACATCCACCTGTAGACTATTTTGATGACATTAAGCTGGTTGGACCTGAGGAAGCAACAGCAGCAAGTACTTTTTAGTTGGCTTAGTAAGATACATGAGAGAGCAATCAACTCCACAACAGTTCGGTGGGCTACCACTGCAGGGAGGTTTCTGCAGCTCAATGGTCTGCATCACGCTGGGACATCCCTCCAGGTCAAAAACAAGTGACTGCACCTTCTACTGCCTGTAACCAAAACAGACGCACGAGGCTTGGTGGGTTTTTGTGAATTAAGAGGTAGTACATGCCGCCTTTGAATGTGTGCCTCTCATTTTCTGAGGAATTCACAAACTTACTAGTTTTGAATGGAGAAGTAAGTAAAGGCTCTGCAGCAATTCTACAAGCTGCTTGGCCACTCAGGCCTTGTGACCTAGCGTATCTAGTGCTGCTTCAGACCCTACGGCAGATGGAGGCCCCGGGAGGCATCAGTAAGTGAATCACAGCACACATCTGTGAGGCGTAAGGGCACAGCCACATTCTCACATGTGGATTACTATTCTCCTTTTGAGAAACAGCTCCTGATAGAGAATGAGCATTACCAGTGAAACCAAATGATCACGTGATCTATCATTAACCTGGCACTAGGTTAAGTATGCGAAGCATTAAACCATCATCAAGTGAGTCAATCAATATGAGACTGAGCTTCAACAGGTCAAAAAATAGGGTAGTAAATTGCATGAATAGTGGCTTAGATTCCTTCCACACATACTCCTCTGTGCTTTCTCCTCTCAATCCTGATTAAGAATTGTTTATGACCAGCTGACTGACAAAGAAAAGCACCAAATCTGGTTAGTGAACAGCTCAGTACAATACACTGGCACCAACTGAAAGTGGACGACTGCATTACCAGCTTAATCAGAAGTGTCCCCGGAAAGAGCATCCTCCCAGTGCGCAGAGCTTCAAACAATGCATTGTGTTACACCCTCGGTTTGCACTGAGGTACAACTCAGATATATGCTGATTCTTGGGCACTGGGGCTAACAGCTTAGCAGGATGGTCAGGCTCAGAAAGCTGGGGAATTTGAAAACCGGTACAAGAAGTTCTGAGAAAGACGCATATGGGTAAACGTCGCAGAATGAGCACATGCATGTTCACTAACGGGCATCCGCCTGAGAGGAGGCTCTCAAGAACCAAGTGGACAAGATGACGTTCTACAAACGTCAACAAAGACTCCTCCTCCAGCCACCCAGGGCTTGCTCAATGGGCCTGTGTACAAGGGAGCCAAGTGGCAAAGACAGAGGCTGTGCAAGGGCTCAGCAAAAGGAATGTTCCTCGTAACATATTAATCTGCATTTCACGATTACTAATGATGCCGAGTACCTGTTCACATCATTATGAACCTCTTCGTAGTACACCGATTAACTGTTATATATGATGCAAAATGTTACAGCTTTTGTTAGCATATAAATTTTATTTATGATTTTTGGGGGATGAAAAGTTTCTAATTTATATGTAGCCAAACTATCAGTATTTCCTTTTACGGTTTATTTCATTGCCCTTCTACTCAGAAAAGCTTTCTTTGCCCATATTTAAACATATTTTCTTCCAGCTGTTTATGGCTTCTTTTTGGTATGTAATTCTTCAATCCATCTGGAATGGACTTTCGTATGGTATAAACAGAGAAAATAATTTTTCCCCACACTAACCAATTATCCAGAGCAAATATTTCTTTTTAAAAGATATTTATTTAAAATCAAAGCAGTTTTGTTTATTTAACTGATGGCTACATTATTAGCAATATTATGGGAAAGGATAAAAAATACTCCAGGAAAACCTGATGCATCAGGAGCCACCGACATTTCAGGCTCCTGGCAAACCCATACAATCAACTTACGAGACGATTCATCCTCTAAAAGGATTCTCATTTTGAGAGACGCATAAGGCCCTATTTTATTGCCTGTCACAGTAACATGCGTGTGAAGCCATTTGGAGAAATAGGTGGACATTTGTGAGCCATGATATCATTTTTGTCTGATCCTGACAGCCCAATTTCCCTACCTGTCTCATGCCAGATAGATTTCAGAGCTGACATCATAGAAAATGTGCTCAAATGTAATCCATAAAAGGCCAATGGTGAGGATGGTATGCAGAAAAACATTTGCATAATGGAGCATAGGTCATCCTGGGCCACTGATAAGAGGCTTCCGTTCTGAGGCAGATGGGCAGCTCTGTGATTTGTTCAGGACTCGGTAGCTAGTGCAGTTTCAAGGGACACGTAAGGAAGGGAGAACAATTTCCCGAATAAACTCATCACAGAGAATTTTAACAACTCTCTAGCCTGAAGGCTGGCTCTCTTTTGCATGCCTTCATATTGAATCGTGCATTTTATACTCACATGAATATAATACCTGGGCTGCAAACACAAAGGAACAACTACTATTTCCCATAGTCTGCACAGGCTGCTATTCGTTTCTGACAATAATTTATATGACTAAATTTAATCTAAGTGAACTTTCATGGCCTCAAGGATCCCCTCAGTCCTTCAAAACCAACTGGTACCAAACGCTAACATTTCCTTTAGTTTGTTTTTCATTTTATATGTACATATACATATGCATATATGCATATATATTTATATATACAATTACAGGAGTGAAACATGCTTATTATAACAGCCTAAAAATACAAATAAGATAAATGATCACCCTATCACATCCTCCTGAGATAACCAATTTGGTATTATTCTTCCATGCCCTTTTTTTTTAAATGAAACTGTATACAAACAAATGCAAATAGAAGTTTTGCCATTTTTGCTTTACATAAATAACTTCATAATTAATACATAGCTCTGCCCTTGCCTGTTTTCCACTTATCTATCTACAGTGAACATTCTTCCAGGTTAATCAAATGCGTCATTTATATCACAGGTATACGATTATTTGCTGACGTATTTCAACACCAATGGATACTAACTATATTTCTAGTTATTCCCCACCTACAAACAATGCTGCATTGCATAACCCCGAGCACATATCCTCAACAATTCAGACTTTTATTTCTAGTGTCTAAATCAGACGCAAGCCTGTTAAAACCAAAGCAATGTGTATCTTTCATAGTCACAGATTTTTTCCAAATCACTAATATCATTGTTTTTAAAGGGTTGCAGCAAGACACATTTCCTCAGGCAGTATTCAAAAGCCAATGTGAAAAGTCGGCCAGCTAACTACTATACCACCAACTCGAAAAGTGACTGTGGATTTCCAGTTCTGCCAAAATGGAGTAGGATCAAAATCAGCACAGGAAGACTTTGAAAGGCAGAAAGACGGCAGACTGGCTACAGAACGAAGGACTTCAGGAAGGACACGGCAGCAAGTCTTCTTACTTTCTTATTGCCTCTGCCACATTACAGCAGGGTGCTACACAAGCCTCCCACGCAGAACTGCCTCTCATAAAAACTCTAAGAAAAGCCTGTTTTCCCTGGCCAAAGAACCAATGAAAAGACGGTCTAACAACAGGAACTCTTTCCGGCAATACCTGCCTTACTCTGGCAGCAGAAAATCACATACAACCCTTTCCTTCCCAGTCCTCCACAGTTTTGGTGGGACCATGGGAATTCGACCGTCTACCTTCACCCTCCCTCAGGGACACATGCGGCCCACTCCATTCCCCAACTGAGCAGTATGGGCAAAGCTAATATTCCATCCCCTGCCCAGTAGAAGCAGTCAACAATTATCCAACTCCCCTGCAGGGGTAGCGTCTGTAAGACTCAGTGAGAGCTGACCCCTCCATTCCCCGCCCAACAGAAGCAGCCCATTCTTTAATTTCCCTGCTGTGACAGTATTAAGGTGTCTGAGTAGGGAGCTACCTCCCATTCCAACCAGCTGAAGCAGGCAATGGTCTGATTCCCCTACAAAGCTGGTGTCAGTGAGGTCCGGCAACCGGCAACAAAACCCCCACTCATCAGCAATGAGACTTAATGACACAGAGCAAGATGAAGACTCAAGACCAAGGCAAAATGTCAGTCGTCAAAACGAGAACCAAGAAAATCGCATGAATCAAAAAAGACCATCGACACGTACTATACCAGTATGAATCAGGTGCTAGAATGATCAACAAAGATTTCAAGGCAGCTATCACAAAAATGTTTCCAAAAGCATTACAAATGCTCTTAAAACTAATGAAATTGTTTAAAAGCTTGGATGAGGAAAAAGGTTATAAAAAAGAACCCATGTACAATATAGAACTGAAAAAATACAACAACTGAAATAAAAACCTCACTGGATAAGCTCAATAGCAGAGCGTAGACGACAGGTAGCAGAAACAGTAGTCATAAGCACAAATAAATGAAACTTACGAAATCTGAAAAGCAGAGAAAATACAGACAAAAGAAAAAATAGAGTCTCAGTTTACAAATGTAACAAAATAGCTTACATTCATATCATCAGAGTCCCAAAAAGAGAGAGAAAATGGAACTGAACAAGTTTCCAAAGAAATCACGCCCAAAAAATATCCAAATTCAACACAAAGCTATAGATTCAAGAAACTGATCAAACTCCAAATAGGATAAAACCAAAGAATCCACACCGAAGATATAATTAAACTTCTAAATCCTAAAAGCAAAGAAAATACCTTCAAAACACAGAAATAACACATTACTTATAAAGGAATACTAACTGAAATAACAGACTGGAAACCATGATATGAAACCATAGGGGACAGAAGAAAGTAGAAAAATGTTAAAGACTAAAAAGAAAAAAAAGAAAACGTTAACCACAACTAAATGCAGTAATCTTTAGGAATAAAGGGCGAAGCAGATTTCTCAAAGAAAAACTAACCATTTTTTTCAACAGCAAACCTACCCTTAAAAAATATCTAAAGAAAGTTCCCTAATCCTAAAGAAGTGATAATAGAAGGCTAAGAATATGAAAAAAAGAACATCAGAATGGGTAAGTTAGCAGATGTAACAGTCTACTTCTAATAAATGTCTTAAATCATATTTGATGATTAAAAGCAAAGAATATAACACCATTTGATAAAATGTTCAATGCAGGCAAAGAGAACATTCTTAAGACAATTTTTTTTTTTTTTTGAGAGGAAGTCTTGCTCTGTTGCCCAGGCTGAAGTGCAGTGGCACAATCTCGGCTCACTGCAACCTCCGCCTCCCAGATTCAAGCAATTCTCCTGCCTCCACCTCCCAAGTAGCTGGGATTCACTAGAGAATTCTACAAAACATTTAAAGAAAAATTAACAATTATTTTTTTTTTTTTTTGAGACAGAGTCTCGCTTTGTCACCCAGGCTGGAGTGCAGTGGCGCAATCTTGGCTCACTGCAACCTCTGCCTCCTGCCTCTGCCTTCTTCGTCAGCCTCCCGAGTAGCTGGGATTACAAGCACGTGCCACCACTCCTGGCTAATTTTTGTATTTTTAGTAGAGATGGGGTTTCACCATATTAGCCCAAGATGGTCTCGATCTCCTGACCTCTAGATCCACCGGCTTCGGACTCCCAAAGTGCTAGGATTAAAGGCAAGAGCCACTGTGCTCAGCCAAAAAAATTGATAAATTTTATAGTCTGTTCCAGAAAACAGAAACAGAGGGCATACATCACAATTCATTTTATAAGGCTAGCATTATATTAATACTAAGAGAAGGAGAGAGAAAGCAAGCAAGCAAACTACAGCCGAGTATCTCTCATGAGCTGAAAGGTAAAAATCCTCAACAAAATATGAGCAAATCAAATCCAGCAAAACATAAAAGAATTAACACACTGTGACCATGTGAGATTACTCTAGGTATACAGCTGATGTAGAATATGAAAATCAATTAATGTAATTTATTATGGCAACAGCTAAAACCATCATAGTAATTGATAGAGAAAAAGCATTTGACAAAATCCAACAACAATTCATGATGAGAGAAAAAAAAAAAAACTCTAAGAAAATTGGGAATAGAGAATAGGAATGAGAGTGACCGTCCTCCACTGATAAAAATCATCTACAAAATCCTGGAGTTAAAACCACACGTAATAGTGGAAGCCTAAGAATCCCTTCCCTACAAGGTCAGAAACAAAGCAGGAGCACCTGCTCTCACCACTCTTACTCAACACAGTACTAGAAATTCTAGATACTAAAGGCAAGAAAAATAAATAAAGGGCACACAAACAAGAAAGAAAATAATAAAACTGTCCACATTTACAGATGACATGATTTGCTATGCAGAAAATCTCCTGGAATTTACCAAAAAACAAACAAAAAAAACCCCACCTAAAACTGATAAATGAGTTTAGTAAGGCTGTAGAAGATAAAATCAAAAAACACAAAAATCACATCAATTAAATATGGAAACTGAAATTAATGATGCAATATGATTTATAATTGCTGCCCCCAAAAAAGAAATACTAGGTATATACTTAACAAAACATGCTAAAATTACAAAATGCTAATGAAAGGAAGTTAAAAAAAATAGACAAATGGAGAGAGACACCACGTTCAAGGATGAGCAGACAACAGGGTAAATGTATCAACTATCCCTGTGTAGACACATTAGTTTAAGGCAACCCCAGCAAGGTTTTGGCAAATATAAACAAACTCATTCCAAAGCTTATATGGACAAGCATAGAGATGCCAGAACAGCTAAAACAATCTTGACAAAGAAGAGTAAAAGGAGAGAAATCACTCTGCCCAATATTAAGCCTTACTATGATCAGGTAATCTTAATGACAGTAATCAAGGCAGTGTTGTATTGATCAAGGGATAGACACACAGATCAACAGCAAAGCTCAGAGAGCCCAGAAGTAGCCCCACACAAATACACCCACATGATTTTTGACAAGGTACAAAAGCAATTCAGTGCAGGCAAGATAACCTTTTCAACAAGTAACACCAGAGCAATTAAATAATTACAGGTGAAAACCAAAATCAAAAAGAAAACCTCCAATTAAACCTTATACTTTATATGGAAATTAACTCAAAATGGATCACAAACTTAAATGTAAATCATATAACCATAAAAAATTAAATGTAAAGCATATAACCATATATGTATACCACATGGTATAGATACATGGTCTCTATGGTGTGTGTGTGTGTGTGTGTTTATGGCCTCTATATACATATGATATATATACATGGTCTCTATGGTGTATGTGTAGGTATATACATATGGTGTGTGTGTGTGTATATATAATATATATTTATACATATACCATATGTATATAGAGGCCACACATACACACACACACACCCCATAGAGACCATATATATACACACCCTGTGTATATATATATAAAATTTCAAAACGGCAATACTGATATACTGACAACAAGAACACTGAATGCGGTTTAAGGTTTCTTAATGGGATTTTGGTCACTAAAATATATTACAACAGAAATATTCTGCCATAATACTGTGATTTAAAAGCACTGACTTTAAATATCTCTTCTCTGGGGAATCATACCACAAACTTGACACACAGACTGTTTTCAATTTTTAAAGACCACTTTATTTTTATCATTTTTATTTTTAACATTATATAAAACATTTACATGGTTCTTAAGTGTGGCCCATGAAGCAAGTGCATCCAGAGAAGCATAGCTCGTTCCGGCCCCTGCACCTTCCTCATTTTCTTTCTAATCCTGAAAATTACCACTTGTTAATTTACTTAACTTTCCATTCTGCCTTTTGTAAAATACTAGTAAAAGTACATATCTTCTCCGTTTTCATCCCGTTTCTTAGACAAAACGTATTAACAGTATGCTATGAATACTGTTCTACACCTGACTTTTATCAGGATAATATCTTGTAGATGACTCCATGGCTGTCTACAGACATCTTCCTGTACCTTTCCACAACTGTGCAGCCCTCCATTCTGGGGACTGCGGTGGTTAGCAGAGTGCTAAAGATGCCCCCGCCCGCCAAGCCCCACCATCCCAGTATTCAATCAAACACTAATCCAGATACTACAAGTGGTCCTCAACTCACAATGATTCGACTTGCAATTTTATGATATTTTAGCTTGTGATGGTGTAAAAGCAATATTCAGTAGAAACCATACATGGAATAGCCATACAACCATTCTGCTTTTCACTTTCAGGGTGGTATTCAATAAATTACATGAGATATTCAATACTTTATTATAAAACAGGCTTTGTGGTCATGGCACAGTGGCTCATGCCTGTAATCCCAACACTTTGGGAGGCCAAGGCAGGTGGATCACTTGAGATCAGGAGTTCAAGACCAGCCTGGCCAACATGGTGAAACCCATCTCCACTAAAAAACCAAAAATTAGTCGGGTGTGGCAGCATGCACCTGTAATCCCACTTTGTGTTAGATGATTTTGCCCAACCATAGGCTAATGTTAGTGTTCTGGGCGCATTTGAGGTAGGCTGGGTTAAGCTATGATGTTCAGTAGGTTAGATGTATTAAATGCATTTTTGACATGACATTTTCAACTTCTGATGGGTTTACTGAAACGCAACCCCATTGTAAATCAGGGAGTATCTGTTCTAGGAAGTGAGTTCAAAGGCATCATTAAAGTCCCAATTCCATTCATCTTAACACACATAGATTATCTGAGTGAGCCTAATCTAATCAAGTGAACATGAAAACTCATTTTCTCTGACTGGGTGGGGGAAGGAAATGAAAGACATTTGAAGCATGAGGGGATGAGTCCCTGCTTCTCGGGGCATGAAAGGCACTCCCGCTGCCACCAAGAGAAACAAACAGGTATGCAGTAAACTGTCAAGGAAGAAGAAGGACGGATTCCTGGAGTTGAGCATGAACTCCAGGCAAACACCAGCAAGAAAGTGAGGATGTCAGTCCGCAGACTGCAAGAAAATGAATTCTGCCAATAATCAGTGAGCTTGGAAGAGGACCCAGAGCCTCAACTGAGAATCTCAGCACCAGCCAACACCTTGACATTAAGTATGTGAGATGTGAGCAGAGGATCCAGTTACACCAAGTCCAGACTCCTGGCCCATGGAAACCGTCAGAGTAATAAGCAAGCATTGCCTTGAATCGTGGTGTCTGTGGGGATTTTCAACTCCCAAAATACAGACAAGGTAACAACATTGATCTGCTGTAGCCATCTTTCCCTTTGCTTCTGCCCGTGTGGTCTTGTGCCTTTTAATTCTTTTCTTCTCCTTTGAGTACAGTATCAGAAGACAGCATGTTCAACCAGAAGATGACTGCTATTATTTCCTCAGTTGGAATTCCTCCTCCACCTGTTTTTCACTCCTCCTAAAATTCTTGGCACTTGGCACATGAGGTCTCCTGGACCTCCACTCCATATTTCTTAGTGTTTTCTCTCAAGTTTCCATGTCTTTGTCATCAGCTCTAAATGGTTCAATGTGCCCTTTCATACTGCCTTTCAAAGCACCAATGCTATCCCTAGCAGAGGCCATTCTCTTTCAGTTCTAGAATTTCAAAAATTAAAAAAACCACTGTCTTCTCCATAGAGTTTTCAATGTTTGTTAAAGTTATTTTCTGTGTCTTTCATTAGTTCTGTCTCCATAAGAAATGCCTAGTCTGGCTGGTGTGGCAGCTCACGTCTGTAAACTCAGCACTTTGGAAGGTCAAGGTAGGCAGATCATTTGAGTCAGGAGTTGGAGACCAGCCTGGCTAACATGGTGAAACCCAGTCTCTACTAAAAACACAAAAATTAGCTGGGCATGGTGGCACACACCTGTAGTCCCAGCTACTGGGGAAGTTGAGACAGGACAATCACTTGAACCCGGGAGGTGGAGGTAGCAGTGAGCCGAGATCAGGCCACTACATTCCCGCCTGGGCCACAGAGTGAGACTGTCTCAAACAAAGGGAAGAAGGGAAGGGTGAAGGGAGAAGAGAGAAGAGAAAAGAAGAAAAGAAAAAAAAAGAGAAAAGAAAAGAAAGAGAAATGCCTGGTCTTCTTTCTCCTTCAAGTACTGTTTCCCTAAATGGGCTGGGACAAATCTCTGCCTAGTGAGTTCTTAATCTGTTCAGCACCCAATCAGGACAGGTGCGGCGAAGAAGCAGGTTAAGAGAGGCTGTTCTCTTCCAAGGCAGGAAGGTGGTGCGGTCTTTCTAAAACCTTATGGACGAAGACAGATTGGCCCACCACTGAGTTCTGCTAGAGATCTCCTGGTAATAAGCCTGCAGGCCCAAACCACCATATGCTGAAAGTGTCTGCATTTTATACCCTACAGGAGCTCCGAGTTCTACTATTCACGCTGAGCTTAGGGACCCAAGGACAGGAGCACCATCTCTGCCACACAGTGCAGGAAAAACGGAGCCTATCTTACCTGCCCTGCAAGGCTACGGTCACCGGCCAGACCCTCTCTCTACACTCCCCCTGCGTGTTGTGTTGCTCTGGAGAGTGGGAAGAATGCAGGTCAGGGTCAGGGCATGCCTGGAGACCACTATGTTCCCACCACTGCTCCAGCTTCTAAACATTTTTTCAGAGACAAGTCACAGCAATTCCCAGGGAGGAAGGACCACATGTGTCATATCCAGGCTCTGAAGGTGTACGTGGTTCAGTTTCTTCCAGTTAAAGAGTTTCTGAAATTGAGGTTGCAGTAAGTATTTTAGACAGAGTCATCAGGGTGGCTCTCAGAAGTAACCCTTAGACAGAGACTCGAATGACCTGAGGAAGCCAGCCATGCAAGCGTCTGAAAGAAGAGATCACAGGAGCAGGAAACAGCAGCCAAGAGGAGCCCTGAGGTGAGTGAAGCAGGCTTAGACCGTCCACAAAGCAACAGGCAAGCCATGGGCTGGAATGCAGTGTGCCCAGAGAAGACCAGGCAAGAACCAGAAAAGGCAGGACAGGGAGGACATGGAGGAGCGGGGTGTTATTCCAGAGTGACTGGATCCTGCTGGAGGGGTC